>NC_067413.1:60126638-60427370 GCF_009764475.1 Pristis pectinata
CTCTTTTGGACAAAGAGACCAAAGTTCCACACAATAATGGGCACCTTTGAGTGCTGGGTCCCGGAGAGGAATGGGCGTGGAAATGAGGTGGGATGGGGTGGAGGATTACATAAGGAAAGGCCCAGAGTTGGACCAAAGTCCTCCATGCATTAAGACATTAGACACATGGAGAAACCACAGTGAAAATTTAAGATTTTCTGCAACTCACATGAAATCCCTGATACCTGATTACATTTAACTTTTCATTGAAATTGTGTTCCCTAATACACTCAAGAATGTGCTGAAGTCGTCTCATCCACGAGTGTCTAATTAAAGCATGGAAAGAGAGCACAGAAGCATCGGAGAGGGCTAATAATTCTGGGGTATCATAGTTAGATAATAATATAGAACCATTACGGTTCAGGAGGCGGCTATTTGATCCATAGAGTCCATGCCAGCTCTCTGTGGAGCAATTTGGTCACCCTGCTCTCTCACTCTTTCTCTATGGTCCTGCAATTTCACGGAGGTTCTCCTGGTTAATTCTTGTGAAAGGTCCATTTCACAAAAAACTCAAAGATTAGCCTGCTAATACTGCAATAAAATAGAAAATGCTTACAATACTCAGCAGGTCAGGCAACATTTGTTGAGAGAGAAATGGAGTTCTAATTTCAAGTTATTGACCTTTCAACATTTCTGATGAAAGCTTTTGACCTGAAATATTAACTTGTTTGCCTTCTCCATCCTGACCTGCTGGTATTTCCAGCATTTTTTGTTTCTATATAAGATTTTCAACATCCACAAGTTTTTACTTTTGCAATATTTTAAACTTTCCAGGCCAATTTCCAAACTTTGAAAGCACTATTTGTAAACTGAACAACATGGATGTCACATATGCTATCTGATTTCAAAACTCAGAGTGTCATAATGAATAACAGTAGAGATGCAAGTACAGTATAAGGCTGCTGTCCACATATCTACATCTGCACAAAAGGTCACATCTCACTGAATGTTATGGACTTTCCTGCACATATGTTCATGCCATGTTTCCTATATTACATCAATGACTACATTTCAAAGACAGTTTCATTAATTTTGAAAGCATTTTGGCATTCTTACATTGTAAAATGTGCTATAAAAATCCACAATTGTATGTGTGCCTTTTGCACACTAGCTCCTTTATTCTTAGCTGGCTCCACTTGCCTCCTGTCTTTCAGATTTCTTTTTTTTTCCAGTGCTTCCAATTCATTATTGTGTAACAACCTTATTGGCCTAGATTTTTCAGGAGTACCAATAGCAAAACTCATAATGATCAGCATTACTAAACCACTGAACAAGCAGCAACTCAGGATTTCCACAGAAATTTGGAAGCTATTGATTTAATGCAAGTCTGCAGACAATTCACCAATGTTCAGAGTCCCAACAGGGACATGGGATCTTGGACTAATTGTCCAGCACTTGCAGAGTGAACTCCTCATAAATTCTGTACCACTTCTGAAAAGACACAAATTGTATTTTCCAGTTGCCTAAAAGAAAGGAAAGTCTGTGCTACACTCTAATAGTGGAAAAGATTTACCCATAACATTAATTTGAAATGTCTTTTACGTTAATTAGCTAGGAGAATTTAAACAAATTAATCAAAATAATTTTTAAATTATTCCAATACTTTCAGATTTAGATATTTTACTTGTTCAGAATGGTTTTACTTTTGACAGTGAGTGTGTGTGGGAGGAGAGCACCAGGGTTGTGGGTTACCTGAAATTGGAAAATTCAATATTCATGCCCATTGCGCTGTGAGCTACACAAGTAGAATATGAAAAGTTGTTCTTTCAATTTGCATTTGGAATCTCTCTAGTAATGGAGAAGGCTGAGGACAGACAGGTTGGTGTGGGAGTGGAAAGATACAAAATGTGTAAGTTGACATTTGGGTTGAGACCCTGCGTCAGGACTGAGAGGGAGTAGGAAAGATGGCCAGCATATAGCAGTGGTGGGGGGGGGTGCGGGGATGTGGTTGGCTGGTGATGAATGGAACAATATGGAACAGGGATGATGGGCTTATGAAAACAGGTGGGGAGGGGGGAGGAGGGGGAGTTGGGGTGGAAGTGGTTCTTCAAAGTGCTGTTCCAAATTCCAGCATCTGCAGTCTCTTTTGTCCTGATGAGGAAATCTAAAGTATCCCAGAGTCCAGAAATTTTGTCTGAGCAGTGGCAGGACCCCACCAATACAGTGAGGGAGATCCATCCATGAAATACTTCTGAAGTCTTTGACCGCTGGCTAGGCCACATACCCAGCTTGACCGGTTCTTAAAGGTGACATTTAAAAACACTTAAAAATGAGGTAAATCATTTTTTAAAAAATTAATTAACATTTAAAAACTAACTAAAACATCTGAAAATAAATAATTAGAAGCATTAAAGCAAAGCAATGTTTTAAAAGATAACATCATCTCCTAATCCCAAGTCTTACAATTCCCATTGAAATCAGATCCCATGCCAGGTCTGAATGTGTCAGTGAATCTGGGACTAGTGTTAGCTGGCAAGATCAAGCCCACTATTGCTCCAAACACTTTGGCCTTCCCCTGTGATGCCCCTTTTCCATCCACAGGAGAATGAATGCAGGAGGCCTTACAGTGTACACCATCATATCATTTTCTCTAGGTTCATGCTTGAATGATCACTGAAGACTGCAATTTATATCAAGCTGTTGGCTCACAACCACCACAAAATCTAGATCATCATCCTGTTCTACAGGATTCTGCCCCTCCTATTGTAGTCATAGAGTCATACAGCACGTAAGCAGCCCACCAAATCCAAAGGTCAGGATTGAACCCCATCTTGTAAGTAAACATGACAACAAGAAGGCGAAAGCACTATTAGCTATGCCACTCTGGTACATAGTTGATGGTCCTCTCATCTCAAATTCAGACATCCTAAAGCTTCCATGGGACTTAATTATTGCTGGATATAATTTACCGGGTCTCTCCAAAGATGAAGTTTTGAACAAGTAACATTCAAGGAGGGTTCAGCTTTCAAAGTAACTAATGAGATTTAATTACAGGAATCAAACAATTGGATATGCATGTAGCAACACAGTTACAATGACAATAGGAAATAGCTTGACCTTTTAAATCTAGATTCTGCTCCTGACCGCTGTGATTATAATAAGCTTATTTTTTTGTTACTGACAGCCTGAAAAGTGCCAGAATGCTAAATTCCTGTTCCATTTCATTCTGGACCAAGCTGATTCTGAGAAATACCGTGGTTCAGTCTCTCAATCTCTGTCCCACGAACCATTGCCTTAAGTTATCTGTTTATATTTGAACCGTCTGGATTGCATATTAATGGACTATTGGTTCCAAGAATTCCATTTCTAGATGGAATGCACCATAGCTGGGAGCATTTCCATTATTCAAATATAGCCTTGAGGCTTAATGTGTGCAATAATAATGTAATAAAGTCATTACAAAAAGCTACCTTGTAAAAACAAGGTTTCTCCAAATCTAAGTTCTTAGACTTTCCCCAACTTTAATACTGCATCTCTATGGAGACCTACTATTAACATATACTTGTACATGTGGGTGGTTGTGATTTAAACTGCCTATTATAATTGGCAATACTGTAATTAGGAACTTGTGCAATGAGTTAAATGTCTCTGAATCATGTTTCATTGAGAATTCAAGTAATTTGTTGTATATGGAGAAATGACGGAGTTGCATTTAGAAAGCAACTTTCACCTTCTCAAGGTGAAATTGCTCTGTGGCCAACAAATTACATCTTGTAAATAAATGTGAAAACTGTGCACAAACCAAGGAGTCACAAACAGCAATGGGCAGTTAATCAGTGTTTACAGATGAATGTTGGCCTGTGAACCAATGGAATACGAAGCTCTTCTTCAAGCAGCTGTCCTAGGATCTTTATCACCCAGTTGGCCAAGCAAATAGGACCACAGCATCTTTCGATGTTTCACTGAAATATCAGTCTGGCTTACGTGCTCAGGAACTGAAATAAGATTTGAACCCACAAAACTTCTGACTCAGAGACTATAGTGCCAAGGCTGAGCCAACTGTAGTTTCTCCCTCTATAAATGCTACCTGACCTGCTAGGTGTTTCAAGTATTTTCTGTTGTTATTTATTTATAACATCCACAATATTTTGCATTAGATTTAGTTATAATTTCAGGACTCCAACATAAAAGGTCAGGTAGTACTATCTCTGTGACAACAACAAATGACTCTTAACCTGATATTGTGCATTTCAGGGAGATATAGGCAAAGAAATGTTCATCATCAAGTCGGGACAGGTCCAAGTGCTTGGTGGACCAGATGGTAAAAAAATTCTGGTGACCTTGAAGGCTGGATCTGTATTTGGGGAAATCAGGTAATGCTCTGGCTGCTTAGAGAGTGAGTTGATTTACAGTAAAAAAAATGACTAATGTGACTAATGAGAGAATTGTTTTTCTCTTGTCTCAAAATAATACATAATATGTTTTTTTATATATATTAAAAGAAAGGAGGGGGTCAGGGTATGAGTTTAGTGCAGGAATGGGGTTAAACTTTGCCAAACTAGGAGCAATATTTTAATTGAAAGTAATTCAAAACACTTATATCACATCTACATATTTCACCTGCTTCCTCAAACTTGCCATTTAAAAGGGCTGACTAAATCTCATGTAATTATTGCTATGAATTAGGGGGAAAAGTTTGATAGAAGTACCATTGCCAGGAGTTTAACTTCTATATTGGTGGAGCCTTGGCAGCCTTAGAGTGGCCCTCTGACAAGGAGCAATGTAACCAGCACCAGAAACAGCGGTATCCTGCTATTAATTACAACTGGGCATCAGCAATTACTGACTGTTCTACAGCTTGAAGTTAAAGAGGGAAACAGCAGAGGGGTGAAGCTCACATTAGGTGATACCTGCTACAGGGCATAGAGATAGAGGCTGCACTCTCTCAGCAGCTGCTGGTGTTGCCTTCGTTTTGCCTCTGGATCCTTCAGTGCTTTGCCAGAGTCATTAACGATCTCCCAGTTGGCAGCCCACTGATGCATAACCATGCATGCAAATTATGAGTTTTTATCAACGCTGATGGTAATGCAAATCAACAACTGTTTGGCTGGCACAGGTATATGCCATCCTGGCCAGCACGTGTGGCCATCTGCAAACTCACGAATACCCTGATGTATGAATAAAGGCTTCCATTGCAGCAACATAAGCTAGTGAGCAATCATAGAAAGAGATTTCTGGAAGTGTGCAAACGATTTCTGTGGAACTGCCTGATGCTTTCATGCTGTGATAGTCCAAAGTGGCCAGTATCTTCTGGACCTGCAAACAGACAAGGTGTGGCTAGCTGATGATACCCAAAAGAACTATAACAACTCAACACAGAATGCCATATGCCTTCCAGTGCACTGAAGATGAGCTTCAGATGCCCAGGCAGAACTGGAACCAGCATTCATTACTCACCAAACGTTGTTCCTAGAGTGGTCATAGTGTGATGTGCTTTGCACATTGCACAGCCCCAGGTTTAGACCCACAGAAGAAACAAAACTCAGAGCACAGATCACCTGTGGACATTTCTGAGGAGGAGGAGGAGGAGGAGGAGAATTACCCCAACAGCACCATTCAATTGATCCAAATAATATAGAAACAACAGAAGTCCAAATTCATTATGAAGGGGTCCCACATCTACAGTATAAGCTTTGTAATTTGTCATCGTTTCTTTAATTATTGAATGCACAACGAAATGTTATTTCAAATGCAATAATATATTCAGTACCAGTACAAAGATGTGCATGGGATCCTGGGGCCCTGAGATTACCATATCTTATTTCTGCCCCTATTTGATTAATGTTTACAAAATTAAAAAGAAGTTATAAAGCATACTAAAAAAAATTAACATAAAGCTACAAAAGCAACAACTGCAGATTGGGGGGGAAGTAGGAGGTATGAGTGTGGAAAATCCAGATATTATTCTCTCCTCATAACCATAACCTATCTGGCAGTTTTCTTCTTTGAATGAGGTAACTCAGGTTGTGATGGAATATCACCAGTGGATGGCAGCATTTCACCTCAAGGTGTCTTCCTTTGCTATGTTAGGCACACCAAAGGCAAGGAAACTTCTGGCTCTAAAACACGCTCATCTGGTTGAGCTGATGACAGTGTAGTAGGTGGCCTTGATAATGCTTCAATAGGTAACTATCAGAGATGAACTACAGATTAGGTAGGTCCAGTACAATAAAAAATGCAATGTGATAACCATTGCCTTATACAAACTACAAAATAATGTTACTTTGTTCCTTCTCCTTCACCTATTTTAAATGCACCAGTGCTGCTAAGCTCTGGTTTCACCAGTGCAAGTGTGTCTGACATGTCTACCCATCAGAAACTCAGTAGGTGTCTAGCCTGTAGAGTTTGATATGTTCCAGTATTAGGATATGAAGTGTGTAGCTGTTGTCTTAATTTCACCTCCTATCACCTTTTTCAGTCCACCTTTCACAGTCTGAACTGGCAAACAACTTGAGGCTGAGTGCTGTTCCCATATGCCTGATTCCACTCCTGCTGAGAAATTAGGCAAATTCAGCATTATTGAAATTGCTTTCATTGCAACTCTAGACAATCATCTTTCGCAAAGAACATTCTCGGCTTTGTCGACGTTGCTTGATGTACAGGAGTATCCACAGGAACTGCTTCTATCCACTTTGAATATGCATTTATGACAATCATAATCATATTTATCTAAATATCCACATATAAAATCCACATATATCCCTCACCATGGCTTGTTTGCATAGGAGCAGGGTTTGAGATGAGCAACTGGTGGATTCTTGCAACGATCTTAACATTGTTGACTTTCTTTTACTGTGTTTAGGCCTCCCAAAAAAAATTTAGAAACTTCCTTGATAAAAGATCTCCCTGGATTTCCTTCTTTAGAATAGTTGCTTTTGCTTTCAATTAAATAAGAGGATCACACCATTCTGGGATGCATAGCTCACACCTCTTTCTGTAATATGACAGCAATGTGCCATCTTCAGATTCTACTTCTCATCCATTCTAGATGTATATGTACACCCACTAAATGGCAGTAGCAAGCTGTTGTGTGTGACCAGAATACAGTCCAATTATCCTGCAATGCATAATCTCATCTGCCGTTTGAACTGGCAGCCAAACCAGCACATTCACATTCTGATTGTACGATGCATTCTTGACATTCAGATGTTGTCCTGTGCAGGCAATGTTAATGCCCATCTCTGCACTCCGCCTCTGCCATCAGATTTATATCCTTGAATGTACAAAATAATCCTGCAAAGGCATGTGACCATGTTTTCTGAAGTTAAAAACCAATCATGCACTCATCTCCAATTTTTCATATTGGCAGATAAATCTACACCTTTGCTTTAAGCCAATGCCTCACAGGATGACAGCATTGGCTTTATTGGATCATAATGAACAAGAATCAGTGTATTCAGCAACAAAAGCTGCAACTTTGTCCATGAGTCAGCAACTCGTGATTAGGTCCTAACATGACACTTAAAGAAGGCAGGAAATGTCCATAATAGTTGAAGCTTCTAAAGTAGGTCAACTTGGAGTAATACAGCATGGAAACAGGCCCTTCAGCCCAAACTCATCCATGCCGACCAAGTGGCCCACTTGAGCTAATCCCATTTGCCTGTCTTTGGCCCATATCCCTCTAAACCATTCCTATATCTAGATGCATCCAATACTGCGTGAAACTTGTCCTCAACTGGGTCTATCATATGGTCAAGAGAGAGAAGTCTGTGACAGCATTTGTCTTATCTCAACCAAACTGTTTGTTCATTCATTTTTCGGGATCTGGGCCAGTTGCCAAGGCCAGTGCATTGTCTATCTCTAATTATCCTTGATGGTAGTAGGTTGCTGCCTTGAACCTCTGCAATGCTTCTGGTGAAGGTACTCGCATAATAGAGGAACTTCCTGGAGGGAATTTCAAGATTTAGATCCAGTGACAAAGAAGGAACTACAATATATTGAGATGGTTTGCAACTTGGAAGGGAACATGCAAGGTGGTGGTTTTCCCATGCACCTGAACCCCTTATTCTTCTCACTGATAAAAGTCATTGGTTTGTGAGGTAGTTTCAAAGCAGTTTATGCAAGTAACAGCAATGTAAAAGGTGTAGGTCTTGCTTTGAAGAAAGAAAGGTGCAGCATTCCTCTTCAAGTAAATCTTGGCTACCAAACTTTCAAAGCTTCCATGTTCATCACAAAATACTTCTCAAGTGCAAGTAATAATAATAAATACTATAACAATGCTAATACAAGTAAAATAATTTTCTGATATTAACTGTTTCTCTTTCCACAGATGTTGTCTGACCTGCTGGGTTTTTCCACCATTTTTTGCTTTTAGGTCAGTTTTTTAGAGTGAATGATTGCTCTCCAGTCTAGTCATATCTTTGATAGCCATTTCCAATCTATCAACCTTGCCCTAAAATAATTAGAAGACAGAGCTTTGCCTTGCTGTCATTGCTTCTGACTCCAAATTCACATTTCCCTATCACTTTGATTCTTACCCCATTGTGAGCACGAAGGTAGTTCATTCCTTGAACTTCACTCTACCAGCTAGCCAATATTGCTTAAATTCCTCCTCACACATTGTCAATATTACATCACCAGAGTTAGAGTCAATCTCTATCTCACACTCTCTCTCTTTAAAGTGTACCAACCTACAGAATAATTCAGTAGACTTCTAACTTGAACAGTTATTGTTAATTGACTAATTAATTGGTTTATTATTATCACATGTACCAAGGTACAGTGAAAAACTTTGTTTTGCATGCCATCCATATAGATCATTTCATCACATCAGTACATCGAGGTAATACAAGAGAACAGCAACAACAGAATGCAGAATAACAGAATGCAGTTCTTACAATCCATCTGGATCATCAACATCTTCATGAAGTTTATATGTATAATAGCCTTTACTCTTCTTCCTAACCAATAGGCTTCTTACTGCTTGGTTCTTTGTAATCCTGTGTCTGCACTCATCAACTTAGTGCTGCCACGATGATACCATGCCTGCTTTAGGTTGTTCTTCCTTTTTTCAATCACAGAGCAATGCCTCAACTTGTTAACAATCTGTGTCTTCACTGGGTGATGTTCCATATCCAGTGCTCAGTTGACTGTCATCTTTGGGCAATATCTAATGCCCATCAAAAATTCCATTTCTTCTCGCTGAGCAGCTTCCTTTCATTATAAATTTTTCAGATTCCACCAACTAGGACTTCTCCAATACCTCCTCCAAACTTGTAAAAGTACACACCCTTCACCTCAAATCTGTGACAGAATCTACAATAGTTTCATCAGTTTACTGATTGCTGTTGTTAAATTTGTTCCATCAAACTATGGGACTGGTATGCTGTTTAGCTACTTTGATCAAATGTCATGTCTCCTGGTTTGGTAGGAGCCAGCACATCTTCATCAAGTTGTATGTGTTAGAATTTACAGGTGAGAGCAAATTGAACTTCTTCCCTTCTCAAGTGCAGCTTGCAATGATAACATGTTCCATTCTTCCGATTAAAATGTAAAGTATCCATTGTGGCCATCTTGACTTGCACTGGAAATGGTACCCTCATTTATTTAGGCCATTGGGCAATGTTTTGACATAAAAGCTACTTTTGTACAGTGTGGCACCATGACTCAAACTTAGCTTTATCAGCAACCATGACTAAACAGTAAGACCTCACACAAACTCATGAAAGGTAAGCAAAGCTTACTCCTGAAAGAAACAGCTTAGTCCTCATTACCATTCAGCATAACCACAAGATTCAATTAATCCAAATACACACCCAAACAACCAATTTATCATAAAGTATTCCAACATGTGGAAGTGAATAGCCGCCTTTTTCTTTATTATTATTATTTTAAGTAGTTCTCCACACACCACGTAGTGCTGTTCTCAATACAACAATATATTCACTATCCATACAACAATACACACAGGGTCCTAGTGCCCTGAGGTTACCAACAGGACAAGGAAAATGTGTAGGAGGAAGTGAATGATGGCAAAATAACACCAGTGTAACAGCGGTGTCAAAGATGCCCTTACCAACATAACGTTCACATAGTTCCCACCTGGAGACTGATCTCAGAACCATTGCTTTTTCCACTGTGCCCCAACTCCCAACAGTCCACCGCATATCCCCCAAATGCACAGAACATAATTGCGTATTTCCATCTTGTTATCGGAGACCAGTGGCTAACTTCCAATATTCACCTTTATTAAAATCAGGGGTTAATGTAATCAGGTTTCACTCTGATTTTAATGTTGCCTCCTAAAATAACTCATTCATTTTTGGAAGCTGAACTCCAAAGTGTGATGTGGAAGAAATTAACGAGTCATGATCAGGCTGTTGATTACTCAAAAGAACCCTTGAAAATTGTAACCACAGGAGAGCCTTCCTCCACTAATTTAAACCTGCCACTTACCTCCAACTTCCTCAACTCCCACCATGACCCCAGTATACATCCCTAGGAGTTGCACAATATTTTGTCTTTTCCATAAGAGTCAGGTGCAGCCCTTTATCCACCCATGGTTTATAATTGTCACTGATTAAATTTGAACTTTTCTTTGGTAAACTCCAGTAAAATATTAAGAGGGCATGATTACTTACAAGCTTAATTTCAATGTGGTATCTGCATACATCACACTATGGTAATGCTTTCAGGTGCAAGCTTTGCAGTAATCTATTCAATTTTTGCTCATACATTACAAATCTTGCTCTTGGAAAGACAGGTAATGTATGGTTTTTTGTGCCTCTAGAAGCATGGAGTACACACTTATTAAGGGAATAGCTCTTCATACACTGGGTGATGGTGGTTGAGGAAGATGCTGCCAATGACTTCTTCCTGTGGCAGATGAGAGGGAAACTTCCTTTGTTACTGCAGTCGAATTTGTCTCCTTTGTTAAGATGATCATAGAGAGTCATAGAGCAATACAGCACGGATACAGGCCCTTTGGCCCAACCAGTCCATGCCAACCACAGTGCCCACCCAGCTAGTCCCAAGTTCCTGCCTTCAGCCCATATCCCTCTAAGTCCATGTACCTATGTACCTATCCAAGTGCTTCTTAAATGATACTATTGTACCTGCCTCAACCACTTCCTCTGGCAGCTCATTCCATATACTCACCACTCCCTGCGTGAAAAAGTAGCCCCCCAGGTCCCTTTTAAATCTTTCCCCCTCACCCTAAACCTATGCCCCCTAGTTTTGGACTACCCTACCCCGGGGAAAAGACTGTTACCGTCCACCTTATCTGTGACTCTCATAATTTTAAGTATGTATATAGGATCGCCCCTCATTCTTCTACGTTCCAAAGAATAAAGACCTAGCCTGGCCAACCTCTCCCTGTAACTCAGACCCTCTAGTCCTGGCAACATCCTTGTAAATCTTTTCTGCACTCTTTCCAGTTTGACCTTGTCTTTCCTATAAAAGGGTGACCAAAACTGTACGCAGTACAAGTGCAGCCTCACTAACAACTCATACAACTGCAACACAATGATGTCCCAACTCCTATATTCAATGCCCTGACTGATGAACACCTTTTTCACCACCCTGTCTACTTGTGACACTGCTTTCAACGAACTATGCACTTGCACTCCTAGGTCCCTCTGTTCCTTTACACTCCCTCGTGCCCTACCATTTATCGTATAAGTCCTACACTGGTTTGACTTTCCAAAATGCATCACTTCACACCTATCTGTATTAAGATCCATTTGCCACTCCTCGACCCACTTCCCTAACTAAATAAGATCACCCTGTAATCTATGATAACCTTCTTCACTGTCAATAACACCTCTTAATTTCGTGTCATCTGCAAACTTACTGATCAAGTCTTGTGCATTGGCATTCAAATCATTTATATAAATAATGAATAATGAGGGCCCCAACACTGACCACTGTGGGACACTGCTTGTCACCAGCCTCCATTCTGAGAAACAACCTTCAACCACCACCCTCTGCTTCCTACCTCCGAGCCAATTTTGAATCCACCTAACTAGCTCTCCCTGGATTCAATGGGACCATGTCATGTTTATGGCATCCCTGGTAATCCCCTGGCATGTCCTCCTCTTCCCAGAGGTAAGAAATGATATTGTGAAGTTGTGACTGAAGTTCCTCTTGCCTAATTTTAGATATAATTTGCTCCTGAAGCCTAGTTGTTTATCAGTTGACATGTGGCTTTTGTGACTTCTTGTTGGTTAAGAGTGTTGGTGAAAGCAGACCACATGGTTTGCTGTGGAATGGAATCATGAATACTTACTTCAAAGAGTCATAGTTGAGGGGTTCACTGAAGTACCGCCTCCAGCAGATGCTGACTTCCTCCCTGTTCTTGATAAGTTTACCTCTTTTCTTGACTTTCTGTGGAGTGGGCACTTGAGGTTTTTTTTGCTGTAGAATGACTTGACAGCAGTGAAGAATCCACATGTGCCATGATTATCACTGGACCTCCTGCAGTCCTTCTACCCACCAACACTTCTTATTTCACAGTTTTTTTTGTTGGACTGTGCCCTTCAGGTGCCAGTAGAGTTGATTTCCCTTGGAATGTTGCATCATTTCCAGTCCAAGAATGGCTTGTATTTGAGGTTTATTAGCTCCTGGGCAGTGTAGTTATTCTCATCATTTCAGTCTCAAGGGTGCTTACTCTTCAACGCAAATCAACTCCAATTGAAATGCTGGGAGCAGCAACAACAACAAAAAATTTTACCCCTGCCAATTGAGAGTGACTGTGGAGAATCCCTCCTGAATTTTGCTGTCTGAAGAAATTCATCTCCATCTTACAACTACCACATGATGGCTTGCAAGCTGTGATTCTAACCAACAGGTCCACAACAGACACAATCTCAGTGCAACTTGGTGTCAGGCAAGGTTACATCATAGCAATAAATTTGTGTCCCAAAGAGGAAAGAAGTCAAGCACCTGTAGGATGATGTGGTACATAAGAACATAAGAAATAGGAGTAGGCCATCAGGCCCCTCGAGCCTGCTCCGCCATTCAATAAGATCATAGCTGATTTGGTCGTGGTTTCAGATCCACCTACCTGCCTTTTCCCCATAACCCTTAACTCTCCTACTATGCAAAAATCTATCTAACTATGTCTTAACTATATTTAATGAGGTAGCCTCTACTGCTTCCCTGGGCAGAGAATTCCACAGATTCACTACTCTCTGGGAAAAGCAGTTCCTCCTCATCTCCATCCTAAATCTATTCCCCCGAATCTTGAGCTTTATCCCCTAGTTCTAGTCTCACCTACCAGTGGAAACAACTTTCCTGCCTCTATCTTATCTATCCCTTTCGTAATTTTATATGTTTCTATAAGATCCCCTCTCATTCTTCTGAATTCCAGTGAGTTTAGTCCCAGGCAAATCAATCTCTCCTCATAGGCTAACCCCCTCATCTCCAAAATCTACCTGGTGAACCTCCTCTGCACCCCCTCCAAAGCCAGTATATTCTTTCTGTACTCACTGGAGTTTAGAAGGATGAGGGAGGAATCTCATTGAAACCTACCGAATATTGAAAGGCCTGGATAGAGTGGACGTGGAGAGGATGTTTCCAGTAGTGGGAGAGTCTAAGGGCAGAGGGTAAACAGCTGTGCCACTGCAAGTCATTCAATTAAAGGAAAATTCAGTCCAAATTAACTAGTTTTGTAATTTGGGATGGAACTGTCAATATCTAAATTTGACGCATGTAGATGCTCATTTTATTCACTTACAGGATGACAGTGTCACTGGTAGGCCAGTATTTATTGTCCGCCCCTAACAGCACTTGAGAAGTTGGCAATGAACACCTTTTTGATTTATCAATTGAATTACTTCTGGGTGTAGGATATCTTGTCACAATTAATGAGCAGGCAATCAGTAAATTACTGAACATATATTTGGATTGGGAGTTCAAACAAGAAACATGTGCCATCTCATTACCACCGAAAAAATTCACAAGAATTCTAAGAATGGTCAAATTACAGCTAAATTACTTACAGCCAGTTTAAGTAAAACATCCAGCTAAAAATGGGACATGTCCAAGGTTATTATCAAATATTTATTGCTTTTAAATGCATTTGCTTCCGAAAAATATTTTGTCTAGTTTTGTCAATTAGTCATGGCCCAAAATGATTCTTAAAAATCCATGGGAACCATTTGAAAGGAAATTTGACGAAGAAAGTGGATACGTTGGATAATTGCACTATTGTATCTAATTATCTGCCACATTTAATATAAACGTACCAGCCATGCAGCCTTGTATCATAATCAGTTTTAAACAAGCTTATTAAAGCTGAAACGTCACTTAAATACTGCTGGTGCTAATTCAGCTCTTGTTTTCCAGCTGCTGACAAGTTTCCAGAAGCAAAATATGTATGCTAAGTAGATTATTGGTTACAATAATAGATGTATAACTAATTCTACTAATTCTAATTCATTTCATGCTATGAAGATAATCCTCCATCAATTGCCACTGATGAAAAGAATACTACCTCTTGAAGGATTTTTCACTTAAAAAGATACAAGTTGTATGAAATATATAGATTTCTATTTATACTCATATCAGTTTAAGTTTATCATTGAATTTCAGTTAACTTTTCACTTAATTTCGATGTAGAGAGAAAAATAACAAATTTCATTCAAGGGTAGAATAGACTGTAGCGTAACGCTATTACAGCACCAGCGATTGAGGTTCAATTTCCCCAGCTGTCTGTAAGGAGTTTGCACGTTCTCCCTGTGCCTGTGTGGGTTTCCTCTAGGTGCCCCAGTTTCCTCCCACATTCCAAAGACATACAGGTTAGTAGGTTAACATGGGTGTAATTGGGCGGCGTGGGCTCATTGGGCTGGAATGGGCTGTTACCGTGCTGTATAAATAAAGTTTTTAAAGTTTTATAACCAAGGACAACTCTCTTGTCCATCCAGCTCAATAACAAGGCCATAAGACGTAGGAGCAGAATTCGGCTATTCAACCCACTGAGACTACTCTGCCATTTGATCATGGGTAATTAATTTTTCCCTCTCAACCCCATTCTCCTGTCTTCTCCCTATAACGTTTGACACCATTACTAATCAAGAACCTATCAACCTCCGCTTTTTAAGTATAGAAATTCCTCCTCATCTCTGTTCTAAATGGATGTCCTTCTATTCTGAGGATGTGCCCTCTGATCCTACTCTCCCACTACTGGAAACATCCTCTCCACGTCCACTCTATCCAGGCCTTTCAATATTCCCCCTCACCCTTCTAAACTTCAGCGAGCACAGGCCCAGAGCCATCAAATGTTTCTCATACATTAACCCCTTCATTCCCAGGATCATGGGACCTCTGGACCCTCTCCAATGTCAGCACATCCTTCATTAGATATTAGGCCCAAAACTGCTCACGATACTCCAAATGTGGTTTGACCAATGCCTTATAAAGCCACAGCATTACATCCTTCCTTTTATATTCTAGTCCTCTCGAAATAAATGCTAACATTGCATTTGCCTTCCTTACTGCCGACTCAAACTGCAAGTTAACCTTTAGGGAATCCTGCACTAGGACTCCCAAATCCCTCTGCACCTCCAATTTCTGAATTCACTCCACGTCCAGAAAATAGTCGACGCCTTTATTCCTTCTACCAAAGTGCATGACTATACATCATAATAATCATTTAAAATTCAACAACTTCATTTTATATTGTGCCTTAAATCCTAGAAAAATAAGTCAAGTTCTTTCACATTTTTATTGCAAGTCAGATGAAATCAACAGTGAACCAGAAAAAGGCAAAATTAGTATTGACTTAGTTATTAAGCAAGAGAAAAAGTTAGACAGTCAAGCAGGTTTAAAGAGGGTCATGTGAGACAAAGTATAAGGTACAAGGTGATTTTTCTACAATCAAAGTAGTAGTTTCTCTGCAGCTACCCAGTCAAGCCCAGCTTGTTCAGTTTGTCCTCATAGTGTAACCGTTTCAATCTGATATCATTATCATCCTGGTGTCAGGCTTTTCTGACATAAAGTGGAGCAAAATAAAACAATCTAATGGAGGAAATCTGCAGAACAAGTAGCCTCTGTGGAGGCAAAGTGATTGTCAGTGTTTTGGGTCCAGACCCTGCATCAGTTTGTTGTTTGCTCCAGACTACAGCATCAGCAGTCTCTTATGTCTCTACTTAATAGAGTTCCAGTTCCATTTCTTTGTGAAACAAACAATCTGCTGGAGGAACTCAGTGGGTCAAGCAGCATCTGAGGGGGGAAAAGGAATTGTTGACATTTTGGGTTGAAACCCTGTATCTTTCCCCTCACAGATGCTGCTTGACCCACTGACTTCCTCCAGCAGACTGTCTGTTGCTCCAGATTCCAGCACCTGCAGTCTCTTGTGTCTCCCTTGTCCATTAGCAGGGAGCACCTGCTAAGAGCAGTACTGATGAGGTGAATGTAGATGACATCCAGGAGTTAAGATAAGATAAGATATTTATTTATTAGTCACATGTACATCAGAACACACAGTGAAATGCATCTTTTTGTGTTACTGAGAGTGTGCTGGGAGCAGCCCACAAGTGTCGCCACTCTTCTGGCACCAACATAGCATGCCCACAACTCCTAACCTGTACGTCTTTGGAATGTGGGAGGAAACCAGAGCACCCAGAGGAAATCCAGGCAGAATGTACAAACTCCTTACAGACAGCAGCAGGAATTGAACCCAGGTCGCTGGCGCTGTAATAGTGTTACGCTAATCGCTACGCTACAGTGGCTCAGATCTGAAAGTTATCCTTCCACCTCAGCTCCTACTTGAACCACTTCCACTTGGAGAGAAAGTTGTCCTTTAAGTGGGAATTATTCTGATGGCTAAGAAAATGGTGCAAAGTTTGTCCGTGAAAAGTGACAGAGAAGTGCACCCAAAATAGATATAATTGACTAGGTCTGGTTAAGTAAACTCATACAGGCTAATTTCAAGTTATCTGGGCTCTCATTATGCCCTTCACCTCCCACATAATTATACTGGTCAATTATTATTTAAATCCATTGTAGCAATCCCACCTGATTAGACTAGTCATTTCCTGTGGTTGTGCTTACATCACACATCAATTACTTTTGTTTCTGTTTCCACTGAGAACTGATGAGCTTTCACGTAAGTATGTAGATTGATTGTTTGTGATTGATTGCACCTACATTGATGATCTGTGAATACACTGACATGCACTATAATGGTGAGACAGTTGGCTACTACTCTGTAATTTATTTGGCTGGATCCCCGACGATAAGAATAACAAAACCAAGACGATGATATTGCAGAGAATTTAGGTTAATAAAAATTAGAACAATCTATAATGAAAATTTACTGTTCTGCATTTAGTTTTAACACTGCTTCAGGATGTTACATTTCATTTGATTTGCTTAATGAAATGAATAGTAAAATAAACTATGAAATGTAGAAATAGTAAATTGAAAATGTGGAGGTGGTGAATGAAGCACAAGCTGCAATTGATCAGCTTCACTTTTGTTGCAGTCTTCTAGCTGCTGCTGGAGGCAATCGACGCACTGCCAATGTGGTTGCCAGTGGATTCACAAACTTGTTTATTTTAAACAAAAAGACTCTGAACGAAATTCTGGTATATTATCCAGATTCCCAGAAGATCCTTAAGAAAAAAGCCAAGTAAGTAAAAACAATTTATAATCATGTGTTGAATTATACCACCAGAAGAACAAATCATCCCACATCTAAATTTATGCACCATGTTGTCAGTTCAGTTTTGGAGCCCCTTCACTGTTCTTGATAATGCAGGTCATCTTTCCACTCCCCTATTTGAACAAAGATTAAAAGAACCATCAGAGAGGAGTTCAAAATTTCAAACACTTTAACAAGTAACTTATCAATATGGGTTTAAAATGATTGTAAAATCCATATTGATAAATCCCTAGTTAAATGCAGGACAAACTTAAAAATAACTGCAGCTGAGTTGTGGACAACAGAGAAAATTGTAGAAAAGCAACACTTGCTTTCCATTAATTGGGGTATTTAAATTCAGAAGAAAAGGAGTTTAGAGATCACAGGGAAGCCAGGGTGGAGGCTGGAGACCCTGAGAGTAAAACCAAGAGGAATAACAGAGATTGCAGGAGCAAGAATGATGGTAACCTTCCAAAACATGGGGTCAGTGGCTCAGCCAATCTGGCCCATTGTAACACAATCCTAAATTACAGTATCAGCAATTTCCACAATAGAATTATTTAAATTGGCCAAAATGTGTTTACAACTTTATCAAATTAGATCAGGTAATAATGGAGCCCTTTAAATAATTCATTATTAGTCTTGCCTTCCATTGTTTCAGTCATGGATCAGGACTTTCAACTACTTTCTCTTAGATGAAAAACATCTTGTCTTGTAAATTAGAGGCCAAAATCTTTATAAATCTCTCTTTATAAATCAGAGATCAAAATCACAAAACCATATTTGCAAATTATCTGAGCCACCTCCAAATGCACCAATGGCTTTTTAAGGTGCAAGGGTATTCAAAAAGACAAACAATGACTCCAATAATTACTCTGGGCTTGCAAGAGAGTAAGGGAGACACAAGAAGGTAGAAACGTATCTTGGCCAATTAGCCTCTTTAACTTATTTTGTCTTTTAATGAATCATGGCTCTCTATTGGCTAACTCCCACTCCCTAAATCTATTAATTAACAAAAATCTAATTAAATAATTAATCAATCAAAGCTTGTAGTAGGTACGAGAGAGAGGATAGGCAGGTGATAGAGAAGGGACGTGCTCAGACCGACGGTTTGAGATGTGTCTATTTTAATGCAAGGAGTATTGTGAACAAGGTGGATGAGCTTAGAGCTTGGATAAATGCTTGGAGCTACGATGTGGTGGCCATTACAGAGACTTGGATGGCTGAGGGACTGGAATGGTTACTTCAAGTGCCGGGTTTTAGATGTTTCAGAAAGGACAGGGAGGGAGGCAAAAGAGGTGGGGGAGCGGCACTGTTGATCAGAGATAGTGTCACGGCTGCAGAAAAGGTGGACGTCATGGATGGACTGTCAACAGAGTCTCTGTGGGTGGAGGTTAGGAACAGGAAAGGGTCAGTAACTTTACTGGGTGTTTTTTTATAGGCTGCCCAATAGTAACAGTGATATCGAGGAGCAGATAGGGAAGCAGATCCTAGAAAGGTATGATAATAACAGAGTTGTTGTGATGGGAGATGTTAATTTCCCAAACATCACTTGGCATCTCCATACAGTGAGGGGTTTAGATGGAGTGGAGTTTGTTAAGTGTGTTCAGGAAGGATTCTTGACACGATATGTAGATAAGCCTACAAGAGGAGAGGCTGTGCTTGATTTGGTATTGGGAAATGAACCTGGTCAGGTGTCAGACCTCTCAGTAGGAGAGCATTTTGGAGATAGTGATCATAATTTACAATAGCATTTACAATAGCATTGGAGAGAGATAGGAACAGACAGACTAGAAAGGCATTTAATTGGAGTAAAGGGAATTATGAGGCTCTCAGGCAGGAAATTGGAAGCTTAAATTGGGAACAAATGTTCTCAGGGAAAATTATGGAAGAAATGTGGCAAATATTCAGGGGATATTTGTGTGGAGTTCTGCATAGGCATGTTCCAATGAGAGAGGGGAGTCATGAGAGGATACAGGAACCATGGTGTACAAAGTCTATAATGAATCTAGTCAAAAGGAAAAGAAAAGCTTACAAAAGGTACAGAGAGCTAGGTAATGTTAGAGATCTGGAAGAGTAAAAGGCTAACAGGAAGGAGCTTAAGAAGGAAATTAGAAGAGCCAGGAGGGGACATGAGAAGGCCTTGGCAGGCAGGATTAAGGAAAACCCCAAGGCATTCTACAAGTATGTGAAGAGCAAGAGGATAAGGTGTGAAAGAATAGGACCTATCAAGTGCAGCAGTGGGAAAGTGTGTATAGATCTGGAAGAAATGGCGGAGGTACTTAATGAATACTTTACATCTGTATTCACTACGGAAAAAGATCTTGGTGATTGTAGTGAGGACTTGCAGCAGGCTGAAAAGCTTGAGCATGTAGATATTGGGAAAGAGGGGGTGCTGAAACTTTTGGAAAGCATCAATTTGGGTAAGTCGCCAGGACCGGATGAGATGTACCCCATGCTGCTGTGGGAGGTGAGGGAGGAGATTGCAGAGCCTCTGACGATGATCTTTGCATCATCAATGGAGATGGGAGAGGTTCCAGAAGATTGGAGGGTTGTGGATGTTGTTCCCTTATTCAAGAAAGGGAGTAGAGATAGCCCAGGAAATTATAGACCAGTGAGTCTTATCTCAGTGGTTGGTAAGCTGATGGAGAAGATCCTGAGAGACAGGATTTATGAACATTTGGAGAGGTATAATATGATTAGGAATTGTCAGCATGGCTTTGTCAAGGGCAGGTCCTGCCCTACGAGCCTGATTGAATTTTTTGAGGATGTGACTAAACACATTGATGAAGGGAGAGCAGTAGATGTAGTGTTTATGGATTTCAGCAAGGCATTTGATAAGGTACCCCTTGCAAGGCTTATTGAGAAAATAAGGAGGCATGGGATCCAAGGGGACATTGCAATGTGGATCCAGAACTGGCTGGCCCACAGAAGGCAAAGAGTGGTTGTTGAAGGGTTGTATTCTGCATGGAGTTCGGTGACCAGTGGTGTACCTCAGGGATCTGTTCTGGAACCCTTACTCTTTGTGATTTTTATAAACGACCTGGATGAGGAAGTGGAGGGATGGGTTAGTGAGTTTGCAGATGCCACAAAGGTTAGATATGTTGTGGATAGTATAGAGGGCTGTCAGAGGTTACAGTGGGACATAAATGGGATGCAAAGTTGGGCTGAGAAGTGGCAGATGCAGTTCAACCCAGATAAGTGTGAAGTAGTTCATTTTGGTAGGTCAAATATGATGGCAGAGTATAGTATTAATGGTAGGACTCTTGGCAGTGTGGAGGATCAGAGGGATCTTGGGGTCTGAGTCCATTGTGTGTCCTATGCAGCTGCACAGGTTGACTCTGTGGTTAAGAAGGCATATGGTGTATTGTCCTTCATCAATTGTGGAATTGAATTTAGGAGCCGAGAGGTATTGTTGCAGCTATATAGGTCCCTGGTCAGACCCCACATGGAGAACTGTGCTCAGTTCTGGTCGCCTCACTACAGGAAGGATGTGGAAGCCATAGAAAGGATGCAGAGGAGATTTACAAGGATGCTGCCTGGAATGCGGAGCATGACTTATGAAAGCAGGTTGAGGGAACTCGGCCTTTTCTCCTTGGAGCGACGGAGGATGAGGGGGCACCTGATAGAAGTATATAAGATCATGAGAGGCATTGATCGGGTAGATAGTCAGAGGCTATTCCCCAGGGCTGAAATGGTTGCCACAAGAGGACATAGGTTTAAGGTGCTGGGGAGTAGGTGGGTGCGTGGAATGGGCTGCAGGCAACGATGCTGGAGGCGGATACGATAGAGTCTTTTAAGAGACTTTTGGATAGGTACATGGAGCTGAGAAAAATAGAGGGCTATGGGTAAGCCTAGTAATTTCTAAGGTAGGGACATGTTTGGCACAGCTTTGTGGGCCGAAGGGCCTGAATTGTGCATGTAGGTTTTCTATGTTTCTATGTCTATGTTTCTAATCATCAATTAGCACCAGAAGAGTAATTTATACTGCTATCAACCTTTTCACTATAGAAGTGTTTCCTAGTTCACCTTTGAAAGGTTTGGCTCCAATTTTTAGGCTGAGCCTCTTGTCTTTGTAATTCCCAATCAATTAAAATCAAAATGCCGTCCTATTTTCTGCAATCTCTTACACAGAGTAGGGATAAATTTTTGTATGAGGAAGTTAATCATATAGTCATACAGTGCAGAAGCAGGCACTTCAGCTCACCATCTCCATATTTGCCTGATCAAGTACCTTTCAGTGCTCGTCCTGTTTTCCACTACTTATCCCATGACCTCTGTGCCATGGCACATTAAGTATTTATCTATCTGTTCCTTGAATATTGTGGGAGCAGCTGCCTCCACCACCCCCTCAGGCTGCATGTTTCAGATTTCACTCACGTCTTAAATGAAAATATCTTCTTCAACTCCCCTCTATCGCTCATACCCCTTAAATTCCATGTTCTCTAGCCACTGACACCACTGCTAAAGGGAAATGTTTCTTACTGTCTACCCTATCTATGCTCCTTATTTTGTATACCTCAACCAGATCCCCCTCATCCTTCTCTGTGTCAAGGAAAACAAACCCATCTTATCCAGAGTTCCCTCAGAGATTAAAATGCTCCATTCCAGGAAACATCCTGATATATCTCCTCTGCAATCTCTCCAGTACAATCACATCCTTCCCCACAGTGTTGTGATCAGAACCTGCGCAAAGTATGCCAGCTGTAGCCTAACTCATCATTTATATAGTTGTACCATGTACCGTAACTTCCCTTCTCTTATATGCTGTGCCCCAGCTAATGAAGCTAAATTTCCCATATTCATTCTTAACCACCTTATCTCTTTGTGCTGCTGCCTTCAGGGATCCTTGGAAATGTACATTCCTCTGTTCCTCAGTACTTCCTAGAATCTTACAGTTCACTGTGTATATCCAAGCTTTAGTGGTCCAAGAAGTGTCACCTCACATTTTTCAGTGTTAAAATCCATCTGCTATTATTCTACCCATATTACCAATTTATTGGTATTGAACTGTAGCCAAGGAGTTCCGTCCTCACTGTCAACAACAGCACCAATTTTGATGTCATCTGCAAACTTACTAATCATACCTCCAACGTTCAGTCCAGACAAATTATCGTGGATCTCAAGGGCTTTTTATTTTTTGGATCAGTCTTCCGGGTGGAACCTTATTGAAGTCCATGTAGACTACATCAATTGCATTATCCTCATCAACATACTTAGTTATGCCTTTGAAAACTTCAGTCAAATTTTCAACAACTTTCCCACCAAACATCCAACCAGATTTAGCAGCGAGCTGCTTGTCAGGCTGGAAGCCGACTGGAGAACATGTATCAGATAATCCTGTATTGTAAAGGAAAGTGGGGGAGACGGTTCAAAAAAGCAGTAGAAGTACACAGACATCAAGGGAGATTGGATGACAATTGACCAATTGCTGGGAGGTAGATAGGGTAATATGCACTAGTGTATATGGCACATAACTCCACCATTCAACTTTTCAGAAGTATTTTGGGTTTGGTGAGGAAGAAGCAGCAGCACTTGGATTCAACGCTTCTCACCTTTTCCCTACCAAATGCTTTGAAAACAGGAACTCCCTGGGCCCACTCTTCTTGTCTTAAAAGTAAATAAGTGAGTTAAGGCACATTAGCATTATCAGACACACTGGCTGTGAAAGCTGTCAGTAAGATTGACTGGGCACATTTATATGTGTATTCTGGAACCATTAAATAAAAACTAAATAATTGTAAAGACTAAAATTGAAACTATAAGAAATGCTTACAGACACTTAAAAACACTAAAACATGTTTAAATTAGCTGGTTATTCAGTCATTTCTTCCCTTTCATTTCAATGGTAGGCCTGTACTTGTACCAAGTTAATTTGGAGTAGATTCAGTGGATAGATTTCCCAAACTTAGAGCTGGGAAATTCGAGGAAACTGTACTGCTTCTTTGGACTCCACAAGATGTCTGCCAATTACCTGAAGCAGAAGCCACATTTCAGCCTGTGCTCCAAAATCCTGAACTTCAGCACTGTTAGTTCATTAAAAGTTAACAGGTGAGATCATAACAGATCTGCTGGCTTTCAGACAGATATTCTGCCTCAATATATTAACCTCCCCACCTGCATTCAACACAAACCTTGATGGGATTTAAAATTCAATATTCTAAATGTGCTCTGGCTAATAATTTATCAGGTGAAAATTACTTGTTCTTGAGTAAATTAAAGATCATTAAAATCTACCTTAATGTCAGTTAGCCCAGTGAGTAAATGCATATGAAAAGCCAATAAATAATACATTTGAGAAACATCTGCGATGTTAATACTTTTGAAATTAAGTTATTTATTATTGGAACATTTGAATGGTTTGCTACCATCAGTAAACAATGTCCATTGTATTCCTTGGAACATATCCAAATCTGCTATCATATATGTAATTCTCATGCACTTAAGAGTTTTCAAATTTCTTCTGTTATTTTCATTATTCCTCTCAGCCTTCATCATTAGTAAGCTTAGTACAAGTGAAGGCAGAGAACTCAAAAGCAGTGAGATCTATTAGGTTTTTATTCCCTTTTGCAATATCATTCCAAATGATAACAGAAAATTAAATAAAGTAATTCAACAGGTTTAGTCTGAAAGTATTTCACTTGTGCTAGCACATGCAATCAACTTCATAATAGGAAACCGAAGGGCAACTTTTTCATGCAGTATATGGAATGAGCTGCCAGAGGAAGTGGTTCAGGCAAGTACATTAACAACATTAACAACAAAGACACTTGGACAGGTATATGGATAGGAAAGGTATAGAAGGACATGAGCCAAATGCAGGCAAATGGGAATAGCTTTGATGGGCATCTTGGTTGGCATGGACCAGTTGGGCCAAAGGGCCTGTTTCAGTGCTGTATGACTCTATGACTCTGTATCTTCTGTAATGCTGTCATCGAGATCTATACAGAGTCATAAGAACTGTGTTATAAACCTTGTTTTACAACAGCTAATCATTACTAAATATATTACAAGCAATTTAATTGCTTCATGTAGTTATTTCATCGGTAAATACATTGTGTTATATAAAGTGTATATAATGTGCTTACTTCATTTGTAAGTGCATTATTATGATGCATTAGACAGAATTGTGAGGACCTAATGAATTTACTATGGACCTTAAATGCACCCTGTTCCATCTATGAATTTCTGTAGAACATATTGATTCTTCCATCAGCCAGGAAGTTTCCATAGAAACACACTGACCCTCTCTTTATGTCATTCATCTATGCTATTGAAGGCATCATAAACAGAAACTCAAGAGCTTACCATTTGCAGACTCATCTAGATATACAGCCAACATGACTTGAACTCAGGTCAATTGCTTCATTTTCCACAACATTTATTTACTATATGTACTCATCTTTTCTGCCTATCTCTTAGTTGTGGAATTATACAGCGCGAAAACAGCTTCAGTCCAACTCATCAAGATATCATCCCAAGCTTGTCCATTTGCCTGCATTTGGCCCAAAACCCTCTGAACCTTTCCCATCCATGAACCTGTCCAAAAATCTTTTAAACATCGTAATTCTATCCACCCCTAAGACTTCCTCTGGCAGTTTTTTCCATATACCCACTAACCTCCATGTGAAAAACTTGGCCCTCAGGTCCCCTGTAAAATCTTTCCCCTCTCACCTTAAACCTATGCCCTCTGGTCTTAGATTCCCCTACCTTGGGAGAAAGACTTTGACCACCCACCTTATCTATGCCCCTCATGGTTTTATAAATCTCTAAAAGATCACCCCTCAGCCTCCCTCACTCCAGGGAAAACAGTCCCAGCCTATCCAGTCTCTCCTCATAACTCAAGCCCTCCAGACACAGCAACAGCCTTGTGAATCTTTTCTGCACCCTTTCTAGCTTTATCACATCCTTCCCTATTGTATAGCAACCAGTACAGCTCACAATATTCCAGGTGTAGTCTCATCAACATTCTATACAACTGTAACATGACATACCGACTCCTGTACACAATGCCCATACAATGAAGGCAGCATGCTATATGCCTTCTTCACCACCCTGTCTACCTGTGTTGCCACTTTCAGTGAAATACGTACTTGTACCCCTAGGTCTCTCTGTTCTACTTGCCATTCAATGTGCAAGTCCTGCCCTGGCTTAACTTCCCAAAATGCATCATTTCACACTTGTCTGAGTTAAATTCCATATGCTGTTCCTTTGCCCACTTTCCCAGTTGATCGAGATCCTGTTGTAACCTTAATCATCTTTTTAACCTTTGACAACCTTCTTCACTGTCCACACCACCAATTGTGGTGCCATGCGCAAACTTACTGATCATGCCATCTACGTTTTCATTCAAATCATTAATATATATCACAGACAACAGAGGACCCAGCACCAATCCCTGCAGCACACCATTGGTCACAGGCCTCCAGTCTGAAAAATAACCTTCCACTACCAGGCTCTGACGCCTTCCAGCAAGCCAATTTTGTATCCAATTGGCTAGCTCATGTGATCTCATCTTTCAGACCAGCCTACCATGTGGGACCTTGTTAAAATCCTTGCTAAAATCCATGTAGGCAAGGTCTACTACCCTTCCCTCATCAATCCTCTTGGCCACCTCTTCAAAAAACTCAGTTAAACTTGTGAGGGATGATTTCCCACACACAAAGCCATGCTAACTATCCCTAATCACATGGTAGCGTAGCGGTTACAGCGCCAATGACCCGGGTTCAATTCCGGCCACAGTCTGTAAGGAGTTTGTATGTTGTCCCCGTGTCTGCATGGGTTTCCTCCGGGTGCTCCGGTTTCCTCTCACATTCCAAAGATGTACAGGTTAGGAGCTGTGGGCATGCTATGTTGGTGCTGGAAACGTGGCCCCCAGAACACTCTACGCAAAAGATGTATTTCACTGTGTCTTTCAATGCACATATGACTAATAAAGATAAAAATCTACCGGATCAGTCCTTGCCTTTCCAAATGCAGATAGATCCTGTCTCTCAGAATCCCATCCAGTACCTTACCCACCACTTATGTAATTATTCAGTTAATCCTGATTCTAGACTTAAGAATTGAGATTCTGAAAATATGAAAATGCCATTAAATATGCAGTAACAATTAACCTCTTTTGAGGATTGTAATCCTCTGTCTTATGTATATTTTGGTGTGGTCTGAAATAAGTTGCAGCTTACAATGTGTGTGGATCCGATATCCACTGTCATATTTCATGTGTTTATGAATTAGATTTATTAATGTGGCAATGAGCCTAACTGCACATCAAGCACAATTTTAGATGCATTCTAACCTAGTAACACAATTAAGCAACCAGTTCCTCCATCAACGATTATTCATTCTCACATGATGCATTTGTGCATCAACAGCAGCTTGTATTTTCATTCCACTTTTAACATTGTATAACCTTCCCAAATTATTCACAAGAATATTATCAAACAAAACTGAACCACATAACACCTTGGGAGTTGAAGACACAGGGACCAAAGATAGATTAAACTTGGGTATGATTGAGAGACCAGAAGGAGGTGAGTGCAGATATCTTGGAGAGTTAAGTCCTGGGAAAGATTACAAAAGATAGGGGCATGATCATGGGGATATTTGAAAACAAAGATGTGAATTTTTTAAATTAAAGGTATTGTTTAATGAGGAACCATTGTATGTCAGTAGGAAAGAGTGCAAAGGATATGGGGCACATTAGTTCACAGACAGCAAAGATTGAATAACCTTCAGTTTTTAGATTGGTTGGAGTGCCTGGGATTGTCTAGGCTAGAAGGTCATAAAGCACAGATGAAGGTTTCAGCTTTGTCAGGCTGAAGCAATGTGTAGTTGTGCATAATTATGAAGGTAAAGCTAGACCAAATTATTAACTTCAATAAATAAAAGCAAGTGCGTACTAAAGCAAAATGTTCTTAGAGCAAGAAAACAAAGAACATTAAGCCAGTGATATTTTTGAATGATGTAAATGATAATTCTGCCTGCACTTGAAGCTAAATATCACAGATTGTGCAGTCCATTGTACATCAAGCTGATGAAAAAATAGTGGGCTGTCATATTAGTTAAATGATCTCCAACTCCTGAGAGGCTGCAACTTATCAGATAGAATGGTATTTAAAATTATCTGTTTAATCCTCAATGACCATGATTATTTATTGGAAACTCTTTAAAGGTAACAAGCATTCTTCCAATCTACGTGCACAAATAAGGGCAGTTATCTTTGCATATTTATAATGCTCTGTTTTGCTTTTGTTAATTTCTTTTTAGAAAATTCTTTGCAAAAGATAAAGACAAGAAAGCTGAAGTCCAAGAATCTCCCAGTAAGGGATTGGTGCTCCTAATTCCACATAGACCAGATACTCCAAAACTTTTCCATGTATTGCTGATTACAGTAAAACAGAAAGGATTAGATCTTCTAAGGAAATTTAGGGAAACTGAAACCAAGGTAATGAAACTGCATTTTTAATTGTTTTTTGTTATTAAGGGATCATTTATATAGAGGAAGGAAAGTCAAAGTACAAAAACAATTAAGAATCAGGAAGTACTGATTCTGGGTCTCGACCCAAATCATTGACTATCCCCTTGCTTCCACAGATGCTGCTTGACTATAACATAGCAACAAAGACCAAATATGAACATATAAAAGATGTTAAAGATATTTTTATCTGTATTGAGAAAAAATTAATAAGTTAGGAGAAAGTAACATTGTAAAAGATTAAAACTGTGGAAATTACCACAACAGCAAAGAAAGTGTGTCGAAGCGAGTAATGGTGATGGCCAAAGTACTCAACCTCAATGCCATTGTACTTGTGTTTAAAGAAAGGTGACAAAATGATGCTGAATGCAACAGCTGATGGGACCAGAAACATAAAACAATTTACTCCCACTAATAAGGAGAGATTGGAAGGCAATGAGTGTGCAAAAACTGGAGAAAAGGCCAGAACATGTGGTATGTATCTTGTTTGCTGAATAGTCAGGATAGATGTGTAACATTGAGCTGTAATTATACACTCATTTTACATCACCAACCAAAGCAAACATGTGCAGATGTACACTGTCCATTTAATTATATCTAGTATCCAAATGGTAAATATACTCTTTACTCAAAATCCTCTCCGTAGAGCAAGGAGAATCCAGTCACCCTCAAGCCAAACCTGAAGAACATCATTCAGCAAAACACCAGTCAACATCCCATTCACATGAGGTTGTTAGCAATGTGGATGTGCACAGAGCCGAAGATTTTAACATCAATGAGGATAACTAAGTATAAGGTAAGTTATACTTACCTTACTGAGTACTGTTGAGCAGATGAGGATGTGTCTGAGGAGGAGTCAGTGGTACAAACAAGGGATAATCCTTCAAATTCACTTGCAATATTTCTGACAGCACTGTCCTCTTTCTGAATCTTTCTGTCTCCATATCAGAGACAAACTATCCTCTGACATTTGCTATAAAGCCACCAACTCCCACAGCTGCCTCCCCTTGCTTAACAACCCCTCCTCACCAGGATCCACCTATCGCTTCCCAGATCCTGCCTCACCCCTCCCACTTAACCTCTTTATACTGGCTATCTCCCCTTTGCACCCTCAGTCCTGACGCAGGGTCTCAATCCAAAATATCAACTATCCCTTTGCCTCCACAGATGTTCCTGACCCGCTGAGTTCCTCCAGCAGCTTGTTTTTTTTTGCTCCAGATCTCAGCATCTGCAGTCTCTTGTGTCTCCATAACCCTTTCTCAGTTTCATTATGATAAAGATTTTATTGGATCTTTTTTGTTAATTGATTTGGTATAATAACAGGCCTGCAGTGAGGAGCTAGTTGCCTCCCTTAACAAAATGGAAGATTTGATATGTTGACGGTTGTGGGAGCAGATACATTAGGGACATTTAAGAGACTCTTAGATAACCATATGAATGATAGAAAAATGGAGGGCTATGTGGGAGAGAAGGATTAGATAGATCTTAGAGCAGGATAAAATATCAGCACAACATTGTGGGCCAAAGGGCCAGTACTGTGCTGTAGTGTTAAAAAAAATCCATTTTTTTTCTATTGATTGCTGGAAGGCTGTTTATCATTGATCACATTGCGGCATCATGACTCGAAGTGAGGAATACAAAATTATGCTAGACTGTCACTAGTAGATCCACCTATCACCTCACCCAGTAGATCCACCTCACCTGGATCCCCCTACCACCTGCCGCTCTTGTTCCACCCCCTCCCTCCACCTCTTTCTTCCCTCTATCTTTCCAGTCCAGATGAAGGGTATCGACCCAAAACATCAACTGTCCATTTCCTTCAATAGATGCTGCCTGACCCGCTGAGTTCCTCCAATGCCTTTGTGTATTGCTCCAGATTTCCAGCATCTACAGTCTTTTATGTCTCCATGTAACCATTAAATGCCCATCTCAATACCACAGAGGTTAAGACTATGAGAATAAGAGAAGCAGGAGCCTGCCATGCAGTGCACCATCCAACCCTCACTGCCTAAGCCTGCCCTATCATTAAATAAAACCATAGTTGATCCTCTTCCTATTCAGCCTTAATTTCCTTCTTAGTGTCTAAAAACCCATTGAACTCAGTAATTGAGTATTCAGAGTCGACTGAGGTAATGTTGAGGCTGAAACTTATCTGATAACAGGCCATTTGGGAAATGTCTACAACGAATGGCAGCACAGTGGAGCATCCGCCTCACAGTGCCAGAGACCCAGGTTCAATCCTGACCTTAGGCGGTGTCTGCTTGGCATTTACTTGTTCCCCTGTGACTGTGTGGGTTTTCTCCAGGTGTTCTAGTTTTCCCCCACATCACAAAGATGCGTGAGTTGTTGGATTCATTGGCCAATGTAAATTGGCCCTGGGGTGTAGGTGATTGATAGAATCTGGGGATAGCTGATGAGAATGTGGTGAAAATGAAAAAAATGGGATTAATGTGGGATTAGTGTAAATGGGTTGTTGATGGTCAGTGCGGACTCAGTGAGTTTCCAAGCCGTACCTCTCTATGACTTTATGAACAAGGAACAGGTTTCAATACTCCAGACACTTGGGTGGGCCTTTTCAGCAGCACATATCAAATGCTCGATCAACCCCACCCAGAAGAATAAAACACGTGGCACAGGAACACCATTTCCACATTTTCCTTTTGATCAAACACCGTCCTGACTTGGATGTAACACACTATTCCTTCATTGTGACTGGGTTAAAACACTGGAATTCCCTGCCCAAACCACACAGTCACAGGGAGAAAATGTATTCTCCAAGTAGACACCACCTCAGGTCAGGATCACTGGCAATGCGAGGCAGATCGGCAGCTCACCACCTTACCAATGTTAACTGAGGATACTCAATTTTCCCAGCAATGCCTGATCCAATTTTTTAATTTAATTCCCTTAGGCATTATATAACAGTGATTTACTAATATTTACTGGTTAATATTTATGATTTAAATGGTTGAAAATGTAGTAAAAGACCTGATAATAACAGTTACTAAATATAAACTCAAAACTCCCTCTAACTGTAAGATCTGCATTTTCAGTAAGGCAATGGAATATTGAGTTTAAAATGCAGAGCTTCAAAAAATTTGTAGATATCCTACACAACACGCAGAACAAGTTGATCTGTTAAAGGTCAAATCATACAAGAATCTGGAAAACGCACACTCTTACTCAAAATCATATATACAAAAAATGGAATATTCTGGACATGTAACAAGAAGCTCTGGCATCCTTACCAACATCATCATGCAGGATGCAATGGGTAGACAGAGAAGTGAAGGAAATCTTCAAGGAAGCTAGACTGGGCAGAAACAGTGACTAATTGTACAACTACACCAAAATACTGGAATAATTGGGGGAAAAAAGGTGTGCTGTCCAGAATAAGTTAACCTGATTGATCAAATGGAAAGAAGGCCATGTACAAACAGAAAGTAACATATAATCATTAGATAATGAACATATAGATGTAGAATATACATATACACTTCCACAATTTCATAAATATAACTGAATTGTTGCTGACAGTGTTAAGCAATTAATGGGCAATTTTATAATTGATCCAAGGTTGTAAGAGCATACTAATGTTTTTGCTTTCAACAAAGCTGCAAAGCACTTCACCCTGCCTCATCTCCTAAAATAAAAGAAAAAAATAAAAGCATATCTGAAGCAGGTACTATATTAAATGGACTAACGTGATTTTCAGCCAAGCCATGAACAAGGGCAAACTGCTTCAGCAGATTCCATAGGCAACGGCCTTCTCAGAAAGATGTTGACAGGATGTTGAGAGAAATAACTCATAACTCCCTTGTCATTTGAGTGATGCCACCCCTCAATATAAAAGAAAGAGAACTATTTCTTGTGGAAGGCAAACCAAAGAGCCTTTGAACTTTGTGAAGTCCACAAAACTTGGGTACTCTATTATCTCCATGTTATCTGTCAGGTTTGACAAATTGACTTTCATACTTTTGGTACTGTGATAGCTAAGGAATGATAACATAGTTCTGTGCTCCCAGAATGAAGATGGGCTAGCAAGGATTTGGGGTCAGAGGTTCAGCAATAATGTTCTAACACTGAGTGTGAGTGTAGTTAAGGGCCAGTGCTATGATACAATTTTTCGAATGTTCAACAAACCTTGTAATTGTGTAAACATTTCTGGTATGTGAAATATTCAATATTCCCTTGTTTCTTTTCATATTATACCTCGTGTAGATGAACATGTTTGAATAAAGCTCTGTGGATGTTCTTATAATCTCCATCGGGAGCAGCATTGCTGCTGTCCTTTAGGAAGTCACTTCATGTACAAGAGAGGAGTTCACAACCTCATTGTGTTTTTAAGAGTATGGAGAAGATTTATTCTGTTAGCCATTATAAAGAAACTTAATAAATAATAGAGACCTTTAATGTCAGAGAGCAATTGCGTTTTATGTCTTGATTTCAATGCGAGCTGCTTTGACTTTCTCAACAGCTGGTGTTTCAACGAGTTCATATTATGACTCTGAAACAGCTAGTGATATAAACAGTAAAGCTTCAGTATCGTCCCTTCATTGTACTTCAAGACAGAAGCATAGAAAGTTTATGACACTGAAGGAAGCCATTCAGACCGTGGTGTCTGTTGCATTCAAAAAAGAGCTACCAAACCTACTCATACCTTCCAGCCCTTGATCCATAACCCTCAGGTCATTGCTTTTCAAGTACACATCCAAGTGCCTTTTAAACATGATGAGGGTTTCTGTCTTTACCAATATTTCAGGCAGGGAGATTCAAGGCTCCTACCACACTCCTCTCAACATCAGAATCATCCTCCTCTTTCATGAAGATACTTGTAAAAAATTCAGTAAGAATCTTACTCACATTCCAGAAAGAGGTGACCTTTTTGGTCCCTATTAGGCTGTACTCTTGTCCTAGTTATCCTTTTGCTCTTTATGTATGTGAAACACTTTTGGATTTTCTTTAATTTTCCTTCCAAAATGCTTTCATAATCTCCTCTTACTTTCCCAATTTCCCATTTAATTTCACTTTTTATTCCCATTTAATTAGACTTTAGTCTAAATTATTTACATTATTTGGCCTAAATTAATTTCCAAGGAACCCAATAATGTCATGTTTTTATCCTCTGCCCTGTGACATATGGATGAAGATCCCAAACCCACTAGTTCTGCTGGTGATCATGTAAAAGCCTGCAAGTCTATCCCGCTCCTGAATTTATACTTACAGAAATTGCACAGTTTGATCTTATTTTGGTTATGATGCTAAAATTTAAGTTTTCCCTTAAATAATACAAGAAAATGTATGCTATAATCAGCAAAATAAAAACAGATTCCCCAACATTAAACTGCTTAATCCTGGTATTGTGTTAATTTTCCATGTTGGTGTAGAAAGGAAAAGCACTAATTTGCCTTACAGTAGTTTTGCCAGGTTACTTTATGTATAGTCATTTCAACAGCTTAATAATAAGAACATAAAAAATAGAAGCAGCAGTAAGGTAATTTGGCCTTCATGCTCCTTCCCCGATCATTAAGATTGTGGCTGAGATTTTACCTCAGCACCACTACCCAGCACTGACCCTTGATTTCCTAAATATCAGAAAATACATCAATCTCAGTCTTGAATATACTCAGTGGCTGAGCTCCCGAGGCAGAGAAGGCCAAATATTCACTACCCTCTGGATGAAGACTTCTCTTGTCATGTCAATCCTGAATGGCCAACCCATTATTTTGAAGCTGTAACCTATCATTCTAGGTACTCCAACTAAGCGAACTACCATGCTTTCATGTACTCTGTCAAGCCCTGTGAGAACTTTCCTTGTTTCAATCTTAACCCTTATTCTTCTAAGGTCTAGAGAATATAGGCACAGCCCATTTAATCTCTCCTCATGATCAATCCTCCCAACCCAGGAATCGATATGGTGAACCTTCATTACCCTTCTCTTATCACAAAAATATCCTTCCTTTCGCAAGGAGACCAGAATTGTGCACAGTATTCCAGGTACAGATTCCTGGCCCTATATAATTCCAATAAGACATATTTACTCATTCTCAAATCCTCTTGCAGTAAAGATTTCAACTATGCCACCCAGGTTTTTTGACTTCAATTTTAACATGATTTGATATTGGGACTTGCCAATGTTGGTACATCCAGAGGAACTGTATATTCTGTACTAAAATAAGTTCCACACTGTTGTACACTTCCACAATGCATTCTTAGGCCTAAAAAATAGTAATGTCTTGACATATTGGTATAGTATATGGACAAAGCCTTCTGTGATCCCACATTGCTGCAAGAGCCTCACAAGCATCTAATGGCTTATTTGAGGAATCATTCATACACTGCTGACATTTTCCCAAATGTTAATTGCAATGAAAGGAAAATTTATAACCGGCCTATTCTGAATCATTCCAGAACGCACTCTCGGCAAGGCCTGGCCTTTGGTGTGGTTTCTGAAAAAAAATTACTAGATATATGTTAACTTGTTAGTAGTGTTTGTCTAGGCTCACTGCACCCGATTTACAAGCATAAAATGGATGCCAAGATCAATTGCAAAGACAAACATATTTAGGTTAGTTTATTTTCAGACATCCCTGACACAGACAGTTGTTATTCTCTTATTGATGAGGAAGAATCCTGGATCTACCCATCAACCTGTATGAATTGCAAAAGTACAAGAATTCTCAGCACTACCTTCACATAGACAACATGGTCATCATAACCAACCATACCAATGAAGCCCACATCCCAAAAGTGAATTATAATAATAGATATGATTGATATATTCAAGGTAATGCCATTGAACTAACCTTCACCCCAAAGAAAGAAGAAGACAAATAAAGGAAAGAGAATTCTCAAAGTTAATATTTGTAATTATACTGAAAACATTTACTGTTTACCACTTTCTGCATTCAATGTCACCATTTTATTACATGGGTTATAAATACTCACATAAATCCTATCTTTCATTCCCAACTGCTTCAATTTGTTGCACAGCCTCCATGATCATCTTTCTTCTCAGACAGCATTAATAGCTCTGATGACATCACCAGGACATTCTCCTACCAACTTGCTGCCAGTCAGTACCTGTATTACTTCTATATGCCTACAGATTTGTTTTTTTATGCAGAAATTATTTTCCTCCAAACTTCTCAATGTAATCTGTTTAACAGATTTACAGATAATTTAAGAAGAAAAACTAATTCAAATTGGATCAGAATAGTGCTTTATATAAAATATTGTATGTTATCAACTACTTCAAATAATAATTTTTAGTAATTGACTAATAGATAATTTGCCATTTTGATGAAATGGAAATAATAAAATTTGAGAGATTTCTCTCCCTACATGTTGCCTGACTTCATAGGAACATGGATGAAGAAATTTAAGCTTAGAACTGCACATAACCAATTTGTGCTAGAGATATTTGAAACATTTATTATTGTTACTTTTTCTACAATATATATTATCCAATTCAATTTTTAAATAGATTCTGTGGAACATGTTTTGACATTCCCATTTCTGGTTGCCTCTCGGAACTGAAATAGTAGAATTTATATGTTTTTCTCTTGGCAGGTTTGCTGCCTCCTAGCCTTCTAACGTCCTGGTAGCAGGCTGATTTGGACAAAGTCCTATATGAAGTCCCATGGGGACACAATGGCAGCAAGTTGATAGAAGTGCTATTGACTGAGGGTGCAGAGTGCACGAGGTGGATACCTACATCATCTGAAGAGGTCGGGCAGCCTTGGATTTAAAAACAAATAATCCTGCCTCAATGAATTTCATTGATGTGAAGCTGCCTAACCATTATCCCACTTTACATCTATTAATCATTGCTGGTATTGAATCTTTTTAATAACGCTGGACAACTGGTGCATGTTGATGTTATTAGTGTCCCCTGTTGCCAAGGTGTTAAAGATGAAAAATGCACTGTAATACATTAATCCATCATTACTGCCTAATTTGAATGCAACATCTGCCATCACATCTGGTGGGAAATGTATCAGCAGTGCAAAAATCCACCCCTGGTTGCCCCTTGAGAAATCTTCAAAATCATTTCTGAATTAAGAGGAAAAGTGATATAACATGTCAGGCAAGTGAGCTCTTCAGCTAGAACCAGAGGACACAGCACGCCTCTCATTACCTTCTAAATCACAGAGAAGATAGTGGCACATTTATCCTGATTTGTTTGAATAACAATGGGATAGAAATTGGTTGTTGTCATAACCTGGGGAGAAGCCCAGTGAACAATAGGACATGACTATGTTCCTAGGTATGTCAGGGGCACCTTGAGAGGCAGTCTATTCTGATGAATTTAAAGATAGGCAACCAGTTTAGACTAAATACAGCTGGGAGTAGGATGACTGAGAGAGTGTGGTAGGGAGAGAGGGGGAAGTAAAGAGGCAACAAGGGACCCCAGAGTTGGTCATAGTACAAAACAATCAGAATACGAGAAAATAGGAGCAGGAGTAGACATCAGGCCCTTCAAGCCTGCCCTGCCATTCGACATATCATGGCTGATCTATGCTGGCATCAACTCCACTTCCGTGCCATTTCTCCATACCCCTCATTTGCTTGATCTATCAAATATTTATCCACCTCCACTTTAAATGCTTCTAATGATCCCGCTTCTACCATCTGCCAGGGCAGAGAACTCCAGAGATTCACCATCCTCTATGAGAAGAAATTTCTACTTACCTCAATTTTAAGTGACCGGCCCCTTCTCCCCTTATGTCCCCTTGTCTGAGACACTCCACAAGTAAAAGTATCACAACATCTACCCTGTCAAGCCCCCTTAGGATCTTATATTGTTGATTAAGGACAACCCTCATTCTTGTAAACTCCAAGGAATACAGGCCCAAGCTATTTAGTCCCTTGGTAGGACTACCCTCTCTCCCAGGAATCAGCCTGGTGAATCTCCTTTGCACTGCCTACAACGTTACTATCACCTTTTTTTGGGTTAAAGGGACCAAAACTGTGTGCAGTATTCCAGGTAAGGCCTCACCCACACTCTGTACAATTACAACAAAACCTCGCTATATTTAAACTCTAACCCCTTTGCAATGCAGGCCAAAATGCCATTACCTTTCTTAACTTTTTCTTAGACGTGCCTGCTTGCTTTTCGTGATTCATGCACTGGAAGACCTAGACCCTTCTGTACTTCACTCATGAAGTCTCCCTCCATTTAGATAATAATTTCCCTTTAATTTCTCTTACCCAAGTGCATGACATCACACTTCCCACATTAAATTCCATTTGCTAGTCTTTTTGCCCGTTCAATCTATCTATCCATATCCCATTGCAGAATCACAGTATCCTTATCGCAACATGTTATTCTGCCTATTTTGTATCATCAGCAAATTTGAAATCTTACATACTGTCCCTTTTCTCAGTCATTAATGTAAATATTGAACAATTGCGGGCCAAGAACTGATCCCTGCAGTACTCCACCTGTTACCTCCTTCCAGTCTGAAAAGCATCCAATTAGTCCAACTTTGTTTTCTATGAGACAGCAGGTTTTCTCCAGCCTCTTATGTGACACCTTGTCAAATGGCTTTTGGAAATCTAAATACATTACACCTACAGGTTCCCCTCTATCGCTCTCTCTGTTACACTTTCAAAGCATTCGAGCAAATTTGTCAAACGTGATTTGACTTTCATAAAACCATGTTGACTAGGTTTGGTTATATCCAGCTGTCCTAAATGATTAACTATTTCCTCTTTGTTTAATGAATCTAGCATCTTGCCAATAGAAGCTGTTAAACTAACTGGCCTGTACTTCCCCACCTCCTGCCTTTCTCTTTTTTTGAACAAGGGAGTCACATTGGCTCTTTTCCAACCTTCTGGTACCCTCCCAAAGTTCCTCGTTTTGAAAAAAAATCAACTACTGTGTTCACTAACTCCCCAGCCACTTCCTTTAAACTCCGAGTGTGCAATCTGTCAGGTCCTGGTGACTTATCTGCCTTTAGCTCCCCCCCCATCCCCCCCCAACACACACACACACACACACACACACACACACACACACACACACACACACACACACACACACACACACACACATCACCCCAACCCCCGAGCTTCTCCAATACATTATTCTTTGTAATTGAAACTTCTGTAGATCCTACCATGTTATTTGAAATTAGCTTGCCATTTCCTGTTTGTGGTTATTAATTCACCAGCCTCATTCTCTAGAGGCTCCACATTTACCTTAGACACCCTCTTCCTATTTACATATCCATAGAAACTTTTACTGTTTGCTTTGTACGACAGGTCCTCCCCGGCTTACGGATGCCCGACTTGTGTACAGCCCATAGATACGAACAAGCATTTGTGAGACTAGCAGGATGGCATTTGCTGGCTGCTACGGGCTGCAGGCATCTTTTGCCATGAGGGAACTCAGTTCATGTTTCTGACATGAACTGTTTGGGTTACAAACAGTTCTCAGGAACAGAACCCTGTTGTAACCCGAGGAGGACCTGCACATGTAAGTTTTCTCTGCTGCCGGGTCCTAAAAACTTCCCAGTCTTCTGGACACCACCAGCCCTTGACACTTTGTATACTCTGCTTTCCAATTTAACATTATCCTTGACCTCCCTTGTTAACCACAGATTGTGCCTCGTTCTCATGGAATCCCTCTTTTTAATTATCAATAAAATCTTGCTGAGTGTTATAGACCAGCTGTTTGAATACCTGCCACTATTCATCTAGTGACCTGTATTTTAGCTTGTTTACCCAGTACACCTTAGACAACTCCTCCCTCATACCATTATAATTACCCTTATTGAAATTGAAGACACTGGTTACGGACCTATGATGTTCATCCTCAAATTGCATTTGGAATTCTATCATATTATGGTCACTACCCTCTAAGAGATCTTTAACCACAAGATCCCTTATTAATTATTCCACATTACATAAGACCAAATCTAAAATAGCCTGTTCCCAGGAGGTTCCACAATGTTTTACTTTAATAAACTACCCGTGCCACATTCCACAAATTCTTCTTCTAGAATACTCTTGCCAGCTTGGTTTGAGCAATCAATGTCGAGATTAAAATCCCCCAAGGTAATTGCAGTTCCCTTCAAACATGCCCTTGATATTTCCCTATTTATACACTGACCGATTGAGAGGTCACAGTTTGGGGGTCTGTAGACTACTCCCACCCGTGTCTTCCTACCTCTGCTATTTACAGTTTCAAACTGATGCCACATCACTATGCACTGCATTTATATGATGACTCAGCACTGCTCTGGTACCTTCCTTGATTAACAAAGTCACACCACCTCCTTTCCCCTATGTCCTGTTCATTTGGAACAGTGTATAACCTGGAATATTGAGCACCCTGTACTGGGTACCCTGCAACCACATTTCCAGAACAAATATTATATCATACTCATAAGTTGCTATCTGTGCCATCAACTCATCTAACATGTTGAAAATGCTACATGCATTCAAATAAAGAACATAAAGTTTTGATTTTTCAGTTATTTACAACTTTGGATTTGCTCTGTTTTGCATATTTTCATGTACTGTACATCTTCTACCCTGGCCTATCACACTATAGCTGTAAGTTTCCCCCTCATTATCCTGTGCCACTGCTCTTCCATTTCCTCCTGATTTATTAAATTTTCTGCACTTGGAGCCCCCTCCCTCCCCCCCCCCCCCCCCCCCCACCATAAAGCCCTATCTACAAACCCTGGTTATGTGATTGACCAAGACACTGGTCCCAGCACAGTTCAGGTTTGTTCCACTGGTCCCACCTTCTTCTGCAGCCACACCATCTTATGATTGAGCTTAGTTTATCTAAGAGATGTGACTGCCTCCTGAAAAACCATGTCAAGGTAATTCTCCCCCTCCTTGATGTGTTGCAGTGTCCAGAACTCAGATGGAACACACAAAAAGCTGGAGGAACTCAGTGGGTCAGGCAGCATCTATAGTGAGAAATGTACAGTTGATGTTTCGGGTTGAGACTCCTCATCTGGACAGATGGGAGATTTAGGTTTTGGGGACAAACTTCTTTGGCAGGAGAAGGTAAAAAAGATTTATTAAAGGTTTTTAAGAAGATGAATGGTTTTGATAGAATGACTTCCCTCAACCTGCCCTCATAAGACATGCTCCCCAATCCAGGCAGCATCCTTGTAAATCGCCTCTGCACCCTTTCTATGGCTTCCACATCCTTCCTGTAGTGAGGTGACCAGAACTGAGCACAGTACTCCAAGTGGGATCTGACCAGGGTCCTATATAGCTGCAACATTAACTCTCAGCTCCTAAATTCAATTCCATGATTGATGAAGGACAATACACCATATGCCTTCTTAACCACAGAGTCAACCTGTGCAGCTGCTTTGAGCATCCTATGGACTCAGACCCCAAGATCTTTCTGATCCTACACACTGCCAAGAGTCTTACCATTAATACTATATACTATATAATACTATATTTATAAAAATCACAAAGAGTAAGGGTCCCAGAACAGATCCCTGAAGTACACCTCTGGTCACCAACTTCCATGCAGAATATGGCCCCTCAACAACCATTCTTTGCCTTCTGTGGGCCAGCCAGTTCTGGATCCACACTGCAATGTCCCCTTGGATCCCATGCCTCCTTACTTTCTCAATAAGCCTTGCAAGGGGTACCTTATCAAATACCTTGCTGAAATCCATATACACTACATCTACTGCTCTTCCTTCATTGATGTGTTTAATCACATCCTCAAAAAATTCAATCAGGCTTGTAAGGCAGGACCTGCCCTTGACAAAGCCATGCTGACTATTCCTAATCATATTATACCTCTCCAAATGTTCATAAATCCTGCCTCTCAGGATCTTCTCCATCAGCTTACCAATCACTGAAGTAAGACTGACTGGTCTACAATTTCCTGGGCTGTCTCTACTCCTTTTCTTGAATAAGGGAACAACATCCGCAACCGTCCAATCCTCCAGAACCTCTCCCTTCTCCATTGATGATGCAAAGATCATCGCCAGAGGCTCTTCAATCTCCTCCCTCACCTCCCACAGCAGCCTGGGGTACATTTCATCCGGTCCCGGCAACTTATCCAACTTGATGCTTTCCAAAAGCTCCAGCACCTCCTCTTTCTTAATATCTACATGCTCAATCTTTTCAGCCTGCTGAAAGTCCTCACTACAATCACCAAGATCTTTTTCCATAGTGAATACTGATGTAAAGTATTCATTAAGTACCTCTGCTATTTCTTCCGGATCCATACACACTTTCCCACTGATGCACTTGATAGGTCCTATTCTTTCACATCTTATCCTCTTGCTCTTCACATACTTGAAGAATGCCTTGGGGTTTTTCTTAATCCTGCCCGCCAAGGCCTTCTCATGGCCCCTCCTGGCTCTCCTAATTTCCTTCTTAAGTTCCTTCCTGTTAGCCTTATACTCTTCCAGATCTCTAACATTACCTAGCTCTCTGTACCTTTTGTAAGCTTTACTTTTCCTTTTGACTAGATTCATTACAGCCTTTGTACACCACGGTTCCTGTATCCTATCATAACTTCCCTGTCTCATTGGAACATGCCTATGCAGAACTCCACACAAATATCCCCTGAATACTTGCCACATTTCTTTTGTACTTTTCCCTGAGAACATCTGTTCCCAATTTAAGCTTCCAATTTCCTGCCTGAGAGTCTCATAATTTCCTTTACTCCAACTAAACGCCTTTATAATCTGTCTGTTCCTATCTCTCTCCAATGCTATTGTAAAGGAGATAGAATTATGATCACTATCTCCAAAATGCTCTCCTACTGAGAGGTCTGACACCTGACCAGGTTCATTTTCCAATACCAAATCAAGTACAGCCTTATCTACATATTGTGTCAAGCAACCTTCCTAAACACACTTGACAAACTCCACCCCATCTAAACCCCTTGCTGTATGGACATGCCAATCGATATTTGGGAAATAAAAATCTCCCATCACAACAACTCTGTTATTATCACACCTTTCTAGGATCTGTTTTCCTATCTGCTCCTCGATATCGCTGTTACTATTGGGCGGCCTATAAAAAACACCCAGTAAAGTTATTGACCCCTTCCTGTACCTAACCTCCACCCACAGAGACTCCGTAGACAATCCCTCCATGATGTTCACCATTTCTGCAGCTGTGACCCTATCTCTGATCAACAGTGCCACTCCCCCACCTCTTTTGCCTCCCTCCCTGTCCTTTCTGAAACATCTAAAACCCGGCACTTGAAGTAATCATTCCTGTCCCTGAGCCATCCAAGTCTGTAATGGCTTATCCAAGTCTGCCTTGTTCACAATACTCCTTGCATTAAAATAGACACATCTCAAACCGTCGGTCTGAGCATGTCCCTTCTCTATCACCTGCCTATCCTCCCTCACGTACCAACTACAAGCTTTCTCTATTTGAGAGCCAAACACCTCTTCCCCAGTTTCTCCACTTCGGATCCCATCCCCCCAAACAGTTCTCATTTAAACTCTCCCCAGTAGCCTTAGCAAACCTCCCCACTAGCATATTGGTCCCCCTGGGATTCGTGCAAACTGTCCTTTTTGTACAGGTCATACCTGCTCCAAAAGAGGTCCCAATAATCCATAAGTCTGAATCCCTGCCCCTTACTCCAATCCCTCAGCCACACATTTAACCTTCACCTCATTCTATTCCTATATTCACTGTCACGTGGCACAGGCAGTAATCCTGAAATTACTACCTTTGAGGTCCTGCTTCTCAACTTTCTTCCTAACTCCCTATAGTATTTTTTCAGGACCTCATCCCTTTTCCTACCTATGTTGTTGGTACCAATATGTGCCACGACCTCTGCTTCAAGTGCTGGTAGGGGTAATGTTCTCGAGGTTGTTGATATCAAGAGAGAGGATGTGTTGAAGTTGTTAAATAATATTAAGACAGATAAATCTCCGGGGCCGGACGGGATTTTCCCCAGGCTGCTTCGAGAGGCTAGGGAGGAGATTGCTGAACCGCTGGTAAGCATCTTTGAGTCCTCGTTGTCTACGGGGGTGGTGCCGGAGGATTGGAGGATTGCGAATGTGGTCCCCTTGTTCAAAAAAGGTAATAGGGATAGGCCAGAGAATTATAGACTGGTGAGTCTCACGTCTGTGGTGGGTAAGCTGTTAGAAAGGATTCTAAGGGATAGGATTTATGAACACCTAGAGAATCATGGACTGATTAGGGACAGCCAGCATGGCTTTGTGAGGGGAAGATCTTGCCTCACAAGCCTGATGGAGTTCTTTGAGGAGGTGACCAGGAAGATTGATGAGGGTAGTGTGGTGGATGTGGTTTACATGGATTTTAGTAAGGCATTTGATAAGGTTCCTCATGGTAGGCTTCTTCAGAAGGTCAGAGGCCGAGGGATCCAAGGAAGCTTGGCTGTGTGGATTAGGAATTGGCTTGCATGTAGAAAGCAGAGGGTTGTGGTGGAAGGAGTGCCCTCGGATTGGAGGGCAGTGACTAGTGGTGTCCCGCAGGGATCGGTTCTGGGACCTCTACTTTTTGTGATATTTATAGATGACTTAGATGAGGGGGTGGAAGGCTGGGTTAGTAAGTTTGCGGACGACACTAAGATAGGCGGTGTTGTGGATAGTGTGGAGGGCTGTCGGAGCTTACAGAGGGATATTGATAGGATGCAGAGCTGGGCTGACAAGTGGCAGATGGAGTTCAATCTGGAGAAGTGTGAGGTAGTACACTTTGGAAGGACAAACTCCAGGGCAGAGTACAGGGTAAACGGCAAGGTACTTGGCAGTGTGGAGGAGCAGAGGGATCTGGGGGTTCATATTCAAAGTTCATTGAAAGTTGCCTCACAGGTGGAAAGAGCAGTTAAGAAGGCCAATGGGATGTTGGCTTTCATAAATCACGGGATTGAGTTTAAGAGCCGCAAGGTGATGATGTAGCTTTACAAAACTCTAGTTAGGCCACATTTAGAGTACTGTGTTCAGTTCTGGTCGCCTCATTATAGGAAGGATGTGGAGGCATTGGAGAGGGTGCAGAGGAGATTTACCAGCATGCTGCCTGGATTGGAGAGTATTGAATATGAGGAGGGGCTTAAGGTGCTAGGGCTTTATTCACTGGAAAGGAGGAGGATGAGAGGAGACATGATAGAGGTATATAAAATATTGAGAGGAATAGATAGAGTAGACAGTCAGCGCCTCCTTCCCAGGGCACCAATGCTCAAGACGAGAGGTCATGGCTTTAAGGTTATGGGTGGGAGGTTCAGGGGAGATGTCAGAGGGAGGTTTTTCACCCAAAGAGTGGTTGGTGCATGGAATGCACTGCCTGGGGTGGTGGTGGAGGCAGATACATCGAACAGGTTCAAGAGCTTGTTGGATAGGCATATGGAGGAACGTGAGATAGAGGGATATGCGGGAGGAAGGGGTTAGGTAGTGTGAGGGTGGTCTGATGGACGGCACGACACGGTGGGCCGAAGGGCCTGTTTTGTGCTGTATGGTTCTATGGTTCTATGGTTCTTCTCCCTCCCTCTGCAGGATATCTTGGACGCGATCTGAAACATCCCAGACCCTGGCACCTGGGAGGCAAACTACCATCCGTGTTTCCTTCCTGCGTCCACAGAATCGCCTGTCTGCCCACCTAACTATAGTCTCCTATCACTACTGCCCTCCTCTCTCTTTCCCTACCCTTCTGAGCCACAGGGCCGGACTCTGTGCCAGAGGCACTGCCACTGTTCCTTTCTATAGTTCACTCTTTTCCATGTCACCAAAGTACTACTTGGATAAATGTGTCTATAATTCTTTATCCTTGCTTGTTGTGCCACTATTTTAAACAAAAACAAAATTCTGTTAGTCTTTTTGTAATGCAACTACATATAACTGGACTTCTGTGAAATTATGCATTTGAATCCCCAAATTTTTCTCCAATATCTTTCTATTCTCCTTTTATTTAATCTCAGAAATAGTTACCTCACAATTCCAGTGGGTGCACTGTTTGCCATGAGGCCAAAGGTAAACTCCCTCTTAGATAATGAGAATCCCATTGGGAGCCTGCCATGTGCATTTAATAAATCCTGACTAATGGAAGTGGATCAGTGTTGGAGCAAAGCCAGCAGAGAAATTGGAAGTTCTGTCCTGCCAGAATTCCGACCTGGAGAGGATAATATGTTAAGTGGAACCAGCTGCTTTGTGTGCTATTTATTTAAAGCATGCTGTAAATGCATCTTTCCCTTTGTTTTAAAATTCTCCCTAGGACTTCTGTGAACACTGCCTTGAGCAGAATCCTTGGATAAAGAGAAACAGAGAAAGCTTCTGACAGTGTTGAATGACCCTATTTATTTTACAGGCCCTCTCAGGTGAGTTTTGATCAAATTAAATATTTGAGGTACCACCAATTCAATTTCTTGTCAGTATTTATAGCATTCTTCCATCCACTTGCACTGCTGAGCATTTATCTTTCGTGTACCCTTAAACATCTTTCATTATCTGTGTGACAAGGTTAGGTTTTCAGTTGATTCTGAGATAGCTATTAAGGCAAAAAAATCTATTTTTTCTTCATTGTTGTCTCTCTTCATTTCTTTTCAACAGACCTTAAAGTACACTTTGTGAAAATGAAAAGGTTATGATAATTCATGTGCAACAGAAGTCCCAATGCCCTCTTTTTTTGGAAATTATGAATTCTGTATCTGACCATGAATATAATGAAGCACGTCTCTAGTCTCATCCATCCACACTACTTGATTTACTGATCTGGGAATTTACTGCTGTTGTAATTCTCTTTCCTAAAAGAATCGAGACTCCATTATTAAAGAGTTAAGTTAAAGCAAGAAGATAAATGTAGCAACATTCTACGTATGGTGTTAAGCAAATTACCAATGGTACTTTACTTTCTGAGTGGGAGGTGGGCAGAGATGGGGCCATTCGAACAGAATACAATGCCATCAACGGTGTACCATACAGCGGAGTTGAGCTAGTCTGAGTTTGCCACCTGCAGTAGCAACCCTCCCCTCACCACAGGTCAACCCATGCTGGGCCTTTAGATACTGAAGGCCTGGACAAGGTATGGTGAAGCCTTCAAGCTTTAACTTGATGGCACCACAAGCCCACACTCCTAATACAGCATTACCTAGGTCTTGCTGCCATTTTTTATTTTTATTTGGTTAACATTCTTGAAACAATACATCTACCTTTGGTAGGAGGCAAGTTCCACAGTTATTTACCATTCTGTGTTTTTAAAGGGGTTGAAATATTGTTCATGATGGAGTGAAATTGCCTTTTGACTGCTATCTTCTTGTGCAATGGTAGCAACAGCATTGAACAAACTTCCAGTATGCATGAGCAAAATATACGTATGCTCGACATTGTGGATATTTTTCCAATATCCCCATGACCTTGACCTGATCAAGCCCCTGCCATCCTGACTACCCTGTTGCAACCACCATCCTCCTGGTTACCTGATCTACATTGCTGGTCTTCTCCCCCAAGCCCCACCTTCAGCCCACTGACATGGCTCTATGTTTCAGAGGTCTTCATCCGCAGGCTGCCTGGAAATATCTAGAAGGTATCAGCAGCAATGTTAAGACTCAAAGCCCAATGCATTTTTCGACCTGTGATCTTCTATTCTGGGTTCATTTTAGCAGATTGAAGCAAATAGATTAAGTTTTACCAAAACCCTGATCAATTTGTGTGGATTCCAGAGACCTCCAGATATTCTACCTGGGTCCTCCATGTGCTATGTTGTCAGATGGCCTACAATACGCTAATGATGTCACCTGCTGGAAATTATACTGCACATTGGAGGTTTACACTAACCAGTCTGAGGCTTACTTCATAATTATCTAAGAATTCCCAATTCTACCTGGAGCCACTGCCAGGATGTCCAAGGCATCAATCCAGCTCAAGATGATTCCTTCTCTTATCTTAGTTTTAGCCCCTGCCCCCTCTCCCCATGTCTTCCAATGTCCTTGAGTCCCTTTGGTCCCTTCGCCAGATTGCTCCTTGTCCCTGCTCCCCAATATGTTTCTTGGTTCTCCTCAATAAAATGAGTTCTCGTCTGATTAGCTTTAAGGTAATACTTATTTGGAACTTCTATTTATTAGGAGAATCATGTTTGCAAGGAGGCAGCTTACAAAGAAATGTGTGATCCTACATCATACATACTTACATTTTAATCATTTTTTAAAAAATCTCATTCAAGTCCTTTCCCTTTTGTTGATTTCCTTCTGTAGTCATGTATAGTTTCTCCAGTGTTTTCATTTCCTACTTAACATGATTAGGAATATCTCAGGATTGCCTAAACAAGAGTAATGGACCAGTTAAAACTGGGCTTCCATCCATACTTTATTTTCCCTTTGTAATGTGCTGGGTTGGTAGCTCTGAAGTAATTTTGAGCTTCCTTTCTATAGAATACAAGTTCATATGTAATATACCGTTCAAATAACACGATAATATTTCCCTTGTTTTCCTTATTTACGAAAGGCATGTATGAAGCTGTCTCGATCTAAAGGTTTAAAGCACTTAACTGGCATAATTCTTTCCCATTCAATAAGAATTAAAATATTGGGTGTGATCATGCTACCCCTTTCACTGCCCACATTTGGCTTCCATATAAATCCTGTACCCACAAATACCTGCTGTAGAACCCATGAGATTGTTGTACTGGACACCTCTGCTCTACAGCCCTTCCTCGGATATGAATGGCAACTGGACCTCAGGCAGAGGAACCCAAGGTTCTGACCCAGAATATCAGAGACATTTAAAAACAGTTTGAGTAGATCCAAATAATTGAATAAAATAAGCATTAGAAAATTGAATTCAAGTGAATGTTTGCCTATTGAGTGCCTGCCATAGCTGTGCTCAGTGGGGAGTCCAGCCACAGGTGGTCAAATGTACTAACACCTAACCTAAAGCACATTTCTAACTTCCACATTGCAATGTGCATATACAGAAGTCAAAGATGCAATGAACATTGTTCCAGTCCAACAGATATTAAATAGGCTCATCAGTTAATGTAGATTCTCCTCTACTTTCTAATCCTGTAACTCTAAATTAATCCTAATAGCTTCAAACCTAATCACTTCAATGAGACATGACAGTATTTATTTTCTTATGAGCAAAATAAATGAATGATGCAGCAGTTAATAATACAAAGCACATTATATTCTTCCATGGTGCAGAGATTGCAAAAAGTTTACCTGTTCAATTTTGTATTTCATATTGAAAGCAGGTTTAGGTGATATTGCTTTATCAATCAGATTTCCAAGAAAACACATCTTTATTTCAATTCAGAAATCATGTCCAAGGTTGACATGTTATTTGCAAATTTCATATACTGGAAATGTCATAACTCTTGCAACTAATTCCTTTTGAAAAGGACCCCAGTCCACGCAAATATGATTCTTGTTGGAAATAAGGCATGAAAATTAACAGGCATGTCTTTCTGTCAATGATCCCACAGTACTGGTGAATTTCATTTCCATGCTTGTCAAAAAAACACTAGCAATTAGCTGATTTAAATATGTAGCTTAGAAATCTGGCTTTGTAATAATTAACTGCTGCTATAATGAAATGTTGCAAATTAAATAGTTTCCTTTTCAATGTATGGTATATAATGTTCTACTGCTTAGGTTATGCTGGAAGGCAAATGACTGATAAAAAAAACTTTTGGAAATTGCATGCTCTTATAAGATTCCATCATGCAAGAACCAGTAATTTAAACTTCTACTACACAGCCCTAAAAATATTCTTTTCATTCAAAGCTATAATTTAAGAAGTAGCCTATTGTAGGTTTTTAAATCATCTACATTTTAAGATGATTGATAATTCTTCACAGAAAGGACTGAAACAATTATTTATATTTTCATAAAGATATAAGAGGTTCTGAACATTTTCACAATTCTTCATAATCCCCTTTGATGTACATTGGTATAAAATTGACCAGCAGCTGATACAAATCAGTGGACCAAGGTATGGTCTGTGAGAGAGTTCTCTGCTACAAAATTCCATTGCACCAGGCTCAAGGACAGTTTCCATCCCACTGTTATAAGACTATTGAACAGTTCCCTAGCATGATAAGATGGACTCTTGACCTCACAATCCACCTCGTTATGACCTTGCACCTTATTGTCTACCTGTACTGCACTTTCTCTAGCTGTGACACTTTACTCTGTATTCTGTATTGTTTTAACTTGTACTACCTCAATGCACTATATAATGAATTGATCTGTATGAACAGTATGCAAGACAAGTTTTTGATAAGATAAGTTAAGATATCTTTATTAGTCATGTGTACATCGAAACACACAGTGAAATGCATCTTTGCATAGAGCGTTCTGGGGGCAGCCCGCAAGTGTCACCACGCTTCCGGCGCCAACATAGCATGCCCACAACTTCCTAACCCGTACATCTTTTTGGAATGTGGGAAGAAACCAGAACACCTGGCGGAAACCCACGTAGACACGGAGAGAATGTACAAACTCCTTTCAGACAGTGGCCAGAATTGAACCCGGGTAGCTGGCACTGTACCTCGATACAAGTGATAATGATAATAATAATAATAATAATAATAATAAACCATGAACCAAGGTATTTTGTAAAATAGAGCAGACCTTGCACATCTGACACAAGCATGAGAAGGTAGTCATGTGTTACAGATCATCAGGGAGGATTCACTGCTGGAAGAGGCCGATAGGTAGGACGGGCACAAATCAGGACTTCGCATTTGGTCAAGACACAAATGGTTGCAATTGGAAAATCTGATGGAAAAGTAAATTCTATTATACAATAAAATACATTAGTCATAATGTTTGCAAATATATAACACATTACATTCATAGGTTGCTATTAGTAGTACAAGACATTGTACTTACACAGAAAGATGCCTGACTTCACCTTCCCCATCCACCCCCTTGACCCTCCCCACCAAGATTAACTTAACATGAGCAAGATATTAACCATAGGAGGCTATATGGGCACCCATTTAAAGTGAGCTCTCACTAAGTGAGCTGCGATTTGCTCAGGTAGGTCCCCTTTAAGTTGCACTAAAGCAGACCTCACATTCATATTGAGAGCATGAATTTTACATGTAATCCATGCGTCATACATATTGAATGAAATTTATCAAATTGATCTCCAGATGTTTATTGTGTGCTGGGCATGTCCAGAAGCCCCCATGTGTGACAGCACTATATGCAGTGAGGACCCTGAACGAAACTCTCAGATGTTGTGATTATAGCAATTAATTCTGGATTGCATTTCGTGATCAACTTCTATCACAGACCACATGTGAAATTTCATCTGGTAGTGAGACTTTCAAGGCCATATTATTTTAACAATAAAATTGTGTGTTTATTTTTTAAGAACACGAGAGAGGTGTTGCATTTCCAATCCAGAGAAGTAGCTTTCTGGTAGATTTGCTTGAATAATTCACTCCCACACTGAATCACACATCCTCTCGCATTCACTGTTGTAAGTTAACCCCCGTGTAGGTGGGTGGTAGGAGAATCACTGGGGAGTTAATGGCTACAAAAGTGTAGATTACACTGAGAAAAAAGTGGGGGATTGGAAATGAGGGGATTACACTGAGACCCAACATAGACTCAAATGGCCTCCTTCTATGTAATTAGGAAATATGAGAATACTTTCAACACTGTGATCGAAACAAATTGCAGATTTGTTAACTTGCAACACTAAATTGCAGTGCACAGGCCTAATATTAAAATCAGACAAGGTGAATTTAACTCAGTCGGTTTTATCCAGATTAAAAGATGGATTAGAGCAATCAAATCTGCATTATAAATACAAGGTCAGGACAGCGGTTATGTTTTCTAACACAAGTATCTAACAAGCTGATCTCTCAGCTTTACAGCCTCAAGGTAGGAGGCTAATGGAAAATGCATAGCCTACCTCAATGTTGGAACAACACTCAAGAACCTCAACAACATCAGCTCTCCCCCTTCTCTGCAACTTAAAAAAATGTTTGATTTCTATGTTCTGAGTTTTGATAAAAGTTCATTGACCTGAAACATTAACTGTTTTGTTCTTCATATTTGTTTGCCAGCTGCTGAATACTTTCAGCATTTTCTGCTCCCAACATCTCACCCCTCCCCCTCACCCCCCAAGATCTGCAGCATCTGCAGTTTTTGTCCCCTTTTCAATCGCCTAGACTCTGGTGCATACTAACGTACATATGTATTAGGAGCTGAAGAAGACCTCCCAGACCTTCTAAACAGCTCTGTCATTTAATAAGATTATGGCTCTTTTGATTGTATGCTTAGTTCTGTGTTCCAGTCTACCCTCAGTAACCCTTCACCTCTTTGCCTATCAAGGATCTATCTACCTCTACCTTAAAGACTCTTACTTCCATAGCCCTTAGAGAAGAGAATTCTGAAGACTCACAACCATCTGATAGAACAAAGATCACTTCATATCTGCCTTTAATGGGCTGATAACCCCTAGAAACCACTGGTTCTTGATTCCCTCACATCTTCTCCACATCCACTCTGTCAAGGACCTGCAGGATCTTGTACATTTGAATCAAATCCCTGCTCATTGTTTTCAGAAGGAAAATCAGAGCTATTTGTAATAGTGCTCATTCCAATTAGAGTAAAAATGAAATGTGCATTTCCTGGTTTACTAATATAATCCACTGATCGTTTATAAATTAGTTGCACTGCACAATGGACTACTTTTCAATATGCTAACTGTCTACGTAGAATTTAGCTTGTACAAACTTAGGTGACCAGTATTAACCAGAATCTATTCAGACTCTTAAAACATTTTAAATATATTCTCAAAAATGCAAATTTAAAGTGCTATTTTTAGAGACGGTAGTGTAGTGGTTAGCGTAACACTATTACAGCGCCAGTGACCTGGGTTCAATTCCCGCCGCTGTCTGTAAGGAGTTTGTATGTTCTCCCCGTGACTACATGGGTTTCCTCCGGGTGCTCCGGTTTCCTCCCACAGGTAAGGAACTTGTGGGCATGCTATGTTGGCACTTGCGGACTGCCCCAGAACACTCTATGCAAAAGATGCATTTCACTGTGTATTTCGATGTACATGTGACTAATAAAGATATCTTGTTTAGAAGTTAATATTTTAGTCATGTTATTGTATACATATAACTATAATGTTGGGAAGGAAAACTTTCCTCTTTTGCTTATCATCACTTTTTTTTCCTTTCAAAGCAAGTTTTCATACAACATAAATGATTAGAAATTGGAATACAAATTGCCAGGATTTTGACGTAATTTAATTTCAATGAAAAATGAAACAAAGGGAAATTTGGGAGTTACAGGGAGTCACATAATGTCCAAAATTTTCCTCTGTCTATTCTGTATCTGACAAATGAATACATAGAAGAGCTCAGACAACACAGTAAAATCCACACCCAGATGCCGGCATCAGGAATTTGACTCACTAGTGAGCGGCCTACAGATGGTAAGAAACACTCACAATTGCGTGGTCTGCTTCAGTATTACCTAAAGAGGATCTGTCTGAGCCCATGGAGTCTGACTGTAGCAATCTAAACTCAGATAGGCCTGTTTATCTGAGGCCTATCTCCCACAGAAACCACACATCCCCACAGCCCAATCACGACATACGTCAGAGATAATAAACCTGATTCTGATTCTGATCCCATGACCTTCCTTTAACTCCACTTCAACCACTCATCTGCCAACTGTATCCAGCCTCTGGTAGACCTCAAGTGTCAGTGCAAGCTGATGAACTCACCCAATCCTCACCAGTCCCCACCACAGTCCAAACGCCATCCCAATCTCCTTAGACAGACTCCTCTACCAACTTCCATGGCACAATTCCTCTATGTACCTGCTTGTCCAAAACTACCCTTTTGATACTCCACCTTTCTCCTTACATCCCTGGGTCTCTCTTTCCTGTAATCTCACCATCCACTCCAGGCTCACCCAATTTCCCACGCAAGGCCTAGTAGTCTACAATTCCTTCAGCTGAATGCACTCCTCAACTTGCCGGTTTCTGAACAAAAAGTTCTTTGGCCTGGCTTCCAACAACCGTTCAATGCACCCAGACACTATTCAATTTCAAGGCAAAAGTACTTCACAAAGATCTACATCTTGTTTTATTTTTAAGCAGAAAAAAATAATTCTGTGCAATTTAATCCAGGCATGGTTCCAAAATAAATAGTGACATGTTTTTGCTGTAGTTCCTTAAGCATGAACATTGATTATATCCAGTCTCTGTTTTGACTAAACCTTGAAAAGATGGATGACTGTCTCAGAGTACAGTAATGATGCTGCAGGTCCACTTTCCATCACTTTCTGTTTTATTGTCAGTTCCTGAGACCAACCAGTGAGTCTCTGTAAACACTGGCCCAGCACTGAAAGATTGTATTGATTTGATGTCAGACAATACCTTCTTTTTCTGGAGTAGTTGAATCATCTCTTGTTTTTCTTTCTCATCTACTTTCAAAATGCCTGTCAATTTGTCTTAAAACTCCATGATGACGTAATTTTCTTCGCACACTTCTACAGTTCTACTCAGAATAGACCTAACATGAAAACCATCCTTCAATTAAACGAAAAACATGTTTTTGCTTAACGTTAGAGCTGTCACTCAATTGTGTGAATATAATTACAAGCTGACAAGCTATCATACAAACCTGTTATCTAGATAATGATGTATGACTGACATCCCGTCAAGTTGAGCAAAATGCAAAAACTGTAATTTTTTTTTCCATATTTCAGCAAGAAAATTGAAGCAATTGTCCTTAACTGAGTTACCTAGAAAAAATTATCAGAACTGAACATAATGGCAGCATCAACTTTAATCAAACCATTGTTCAACTATTTTTTTTTCTGTGACATAACATAAAACAGCATGGCTAGATCAATAATTAGTTTAGAAACGAATGCTGTTGTTAACATGGGAATTGTGCAAGGATGAAATGAAAACTTGGGAACTTGCTCTCCTTCCTCCAGAAACATTTAGGTCACTGCTGAGAAATAATTTCACTGACATTCACACACATGCACTTTCTAGCAGTGACCACAAACACTTAGCTGATTTTGATTTTTCCAAGAGATTGCAGAGATTCAGTTCATTTTTCTGTTACTTTGGTTGAAAATATCTTTCTTGGTGACTGGAATTTTCCTGCTTTGTATGGCTCAGCACTTCCCCACAAAGCAAAAGATTAAGACACAATTTAGGCAAGGGATTTCAATTAAAATTGTTCAATTAAAATTCAGTTAAAATTGTTTAAATTACTGAGAATTTTCCACAAAATATCACATATATTTGAGATCTTAAAATCCCTCATTTTAATCAGGCAACTAAATGTCATTATACACAAATAAAAATTTACTTATTAAAGTAAAATTGTCCATTTGCTCTAATTTCACACATCAATGCAGCCTGTAAGAAAATAATTTAAAATTTACCTTGGTGAGGCCTCCTCTGCTGTACTGCCATTAAATATAAGTGGAACATTGCACGTTAAGTCCATTTATTGAACTAGCTTTAGGGGTCCAATAAAGCCTGATTTATTAAACGGAGCTACCACCTGAAACAGTTCAGTGTGTGTGACATTTTAGCCTTCCAGCAGCAGCCACCTTTAAAAATTAAGCTACCTGAATACTCATTGTTATGGGAGCATTGATCTAACAACTATATCTTGAACCTCAATACCTTAGCAGCTTAGTAACATAATTTAGTCATGTTAAATCAGTTTCACTATATAATGCAAGTCAATATATTAAACATTAACTTTAATTTGAAAAGCATGGTTCATTTCTATTAATATTTACATTTATATTATGTTGCAGAATTTTAGCAGAGCGCAGTGATGATGTTCCACTGTTCAGTCTTGTAAAATTGATTGGAATTTGTTTTGTTACCTTTCAAGTTTTGTATAACAGACATCCCTGAATAAAACTCCAATTTTTAAACCTGAAGCTGTAGTCAGAGATGAGAGTACATATATTGCACTTTATAACCCCAATATGACCGACAGATCAAATCTGTTGTCTTCATTGAACATCTTGGAGTTGGGCACAATTTTGGGAGAAGACAATAATTCCCTCTTCAACATTATCAACTACTCCGTAACCCTCCACTATCTAGTGCCATTCCACTTGGATCTGATCACAACCAGCACACTTCCAGTCAATTCCTCAGCTGCCATCATGGTATTTGAACTCATCTCTCTAGATCGATGTGTCCAGAACTTGGTCCACCAGTCCAGAAAATGAACCTGCTGCTCTACCCTATTTAATAAATCTGGGCTTGATTTATAAACTTTAATGTGACCTTTGAAGAATGGTAAATTGTTTTTAATGTGGAGGAATCTGTTTTGTAAATCAGGACAAATATCCCTGTCAGGTAACAGTGAACAAGGGCACAATTTTTTTCAAGTTCATTTGGAACTGTCAAAAAGTATTCATGATTTCCTGTGTGTTCACTTCAGAGGCAAGTACAGAAAGTTTCAAAGTCACATAATGACTAAGTAAAAGATATATATATATAGGTGAGAGTAAATGATGATTGCTTTCAAAAGGCAATAGACAATGATTTTGAAGTCATAAATAAATTAATGTGAGTATAAGTGAATTATACCCAGATACCAAGGATGTGATGCAGTCTGAAACTGAGCACCAAAACTGAGAACCAAAGAACAGGTCCTGCTTAGTGGACTGTTGATAACGTTATTTTAATTACATTCTGATTATGTAAAATAGACTAATGAGACAGTAATTAGCTAACTTGGATTTGTCCTCCTTATTGTGCACAGGACATACCTGGGCAATTTTCCATATTATTAGGTTGGCACTAGTGTGGTAATTGTACTGGGGTATAACTTGGATAAAGATGCAGATAATTCTGAGGCACAAAGCTTCAAGGCAATTGCTGGGATGTTTGGACCTGTAGCCTTTCCTGCATCCAATGCTATCAACCATTACTTGATGTCACACAGAGGGAAAGCTGGAGACTGTTTTTTGTGATGGCAGAGACCTCTGGAGGGAGCCTGGATGGATCATCCACTTGGTAGCTCTGTCTAAAGATGGTTGCAAATGTTTTAGCCTTATTTGTGATGATCTGTGCCATAGTTAAGATTGGGGATATTTATCAGACCACACTGCTCACAAGAGTAGGGTTGGTCCCATGGATTAATGTTGAACAAGGAATATGTTGGGCCATGAGATTACAGATTCTGATGAAATACAATATTGCTTCTGATTGACCGGTTTAGCATGCTGTTTGGAATCTGTTCTTGGTATGAGGGATGACTAGTAGTCCCTTCTATCTACGCTGTCACAGAAAGATGTGTCCATTACAGGTGTGTCAGTGAGGATGAGATCAAGTGGGTTTATCCTGTGTGATGATTCGCTCATGAACTGCCACAGATCTAATATGGGAGCTACATCCTTCAAGACTCAGCCAGCTTGGTTAGTGGTGGTTCTACTAAGCCAATCTTGGCCATTTCTCCAAGTCCCCACACAAAAAGCTGTGTCTTTGCTCCTCTTATTGCTTCTTTCAAGTGTTATTCAACATGGAGGAGTATTGAGTTATCTGCTGAGGAAGGATACTAGGTGGTAATCAGCAGGACATTTCCTTGCCCACATTTAATGATGCTGTGAGATTTCATGGGGCCAAGTGTGAAAATCAAGAACTCCCAGAGATGTTCCTTCCTGCCTATACCATTAACTCTGGTGAGTTTGTTTCATCGGCGGTTCAGAGATCTCTAGGGATTGTAATGGGGGATACTGGAGTACTGGATGAAAGTTATACAACATAAAACAGTACAGCACAATACAGGCCCTTCAGCCCACAATGTTGTGCCAACCTTTAAACCTCACCTAAGACTATCTAACCCCTTCCTCCCACATATCCCTCTATTTTAAATTCTGTGACTACAACTATGTCAAATTGCTTGACTAATCTGTGGGACAGTTGTCCCCATTCAGTCTCCAAATGTTTGAGATGAGAACTGGAGCTGGAAGAGACTTTGACGTGTGCAGTACTAGGGGGCCAAACTGTTTTTCTTATTAAGTGGGAATCTGTCTGCTTACTTGTGTGTTAAAATTAATAATACTTTCTGACCTCCGGCTCCAAACAGTGAGGGATGGAGACACATTAAATAAAATGTCAAAAAGCCTGTTGTATTTAATGCTCAGAATTTCCTTGTGGAGCCAAAATAATATTTCTGGCTCTTTCTGGACCAAAAAGGAAAGGTTTATCCACTCACGCTTGCGGGTTCTCCTATGCTTAGCAGTTTTCACTTGTGGGGAAAAGTGATCATGCTTCATTAGGCTGCTAAATTTGCCTTGGGTTCTATCTGATATCACTTCAGCCAAGCAGAGTTTAAATCACCACAGAAAATCTGTTCAGTATTACATTTCATTCTACCTCGTCTGCAGCAGGAGACAATAAACCGTCTCTATGCAGTCACAATCTTACTGAAACAGGATAGCAGACATTCAACAAAAGGTATCAGTGCCAATCCAAGTTAACACTCCATATAAATACCATGGATTTTAGAATTAATGGACATATTTATAAAATTTAGCTATGAGGTAGGGCCTATGGAGAACAAAGCAGAAATTAACAAATGGGATCAGACAGACTGAGTGAGTGAAGTAGTGGGAGTTGCAATATAACACCACAAAATGGAGGTGGTGCATGATGGATGCAAGAGTGGCAATAGGACTATAATCTAAATGAAGAAAAGGGGAAAAAAGATGATCAAAGGGAGTTCAGCTACATTACTCAGTGAAAGCTTTCTCACTAGTGTGTAGAGTGATCTAAGAGCCTAATAGAATATCAAAGCTAAGTGGTGCTGCTAAAATTTTGCAAGAATGGATCAAATTTTTTTGGAATATTGTGTTTTGTTTAAGGTCCATGCCTCAGGAAAATTATACTAGAGAAAGAGCAAAATATTGTCAGTATTTTGCTGAAATAAAAATAAAACATGCTGGAAATACTCCAGAGAACATAGAAGTACAAGAAAATCCAGAGAGCCACACAAACCCTCAAGGCAGCTCAGCCGTTCAATAGCTTCATGCTTGATCTTCTAACTTGTCCACTTCCTTATCCATTCTCCAGTTCCTTTCATTCTTTTGGTATCCAAACATCTGTCAATCTCAGCAGCCATGAACATAATTAACTCCTGAACATCCATAGTCCTCAGAAATGAAGAATTCCAAGGGTTCACAACCCATTTTTTTTAAAAAAGACTTTTCTACTCATCTAAGTATAACCATTTATCCTGAATCCAAGTCCCTAGGGATTCCAAGAGAGGGAGGAAACAACCTGCCAGCATCCACCCTAGATTTTTTTTTCAGATGATCATCTTTTATTTTCCCAAGTTCTAGTAAGTACAGACCAATCCTATTCAATCACTCCTTGCAGGGCCAATCACCTTACCTCAGGAATCAATGGGGGACATAAAACACCTGAAGAGAAAAAAATGTTTCAGGTCAATAATCTTGCATCTTAACTGTAAAATAAAATGTGAAAGATGTATTAAATTTAAGTACAGAGGTAGAGAAGGAAAGAATAGAAAGGGATGGTCTGATATGTCAGAAAGCAAGAAATATTAAATATCAAAGAGGAAAATAGTGGAAGGCAGGTGGTAATGGTGATGGTCAGATATAAAGGAACTATAACAGCATCCAGCAGAGCTGTAAATGACAATGGAATCTTTACCAGTAGCTCAAAAATTCATACTTAGGGTGAGATATTTGAGTTCACCGAGTCCAAAATTGAGATAAATAAGGTGAGGAAGAGATGGGAACAATTAACCACACTGAAGGTGAAGTAGGTGGAAATTTCAAGCAAAATTGATGGTGAAATTAGGACTTAATATTGATATAGTCATAAATACACTGTGGGTGAGGAAGGAGTGCAAAACAGTGAGGGATGGGTTTATACAAACCCAGAACAACATACATTCCACTAAAGGCAGACTTGAATTGGAACATGGAGACACACAATAGATTCTGCAGATGCTGAAATCTGGAGCAACGCACACACAAAGTGCTGGAGGAACTCAGCAGGTCAGGTCGATGGAGGGAGATAAACAGTCGACATTTTGGGTCGAGACCCTTCACCAGGACTGGAAAGGAAGAGGGCAGAAGCCAGAATAAGGTCAGGGGAGGGGGGAGGAGGACAGGCTGGCAGGTGATAGGTGAGTCCAGGGGGAAGGTAGGTGGGTGGGATGTAAGAAGCTGGGAGCTGATAGGTAGAAGAGGCAAAGGGCTGAAGAAGAAGGAATCTGGTTGGAGAGGGCAGTGGACCATGGAATGAAGGGAAGGAGGTGGGGAATGGATGGGCAGATCATGAGGGTGGGGGAAGGGGAAAGAGAAGGGGTGAGAGGGCCGCAGGAATGAGGGAAGACAAAGGGAGGGGAGAAGGGAGGGAAAAAAGGGGGGGCTAAGAGAGGAGGGGTTACCAGAAGTTAGAGAAATCGATGTTGAGGCCATCAGGTTGGTGACTACCAAGGTGGAATATGAGGTGTTGTTCCTCCAACCTGCGTCTGGCCTCAACGTGGCAGTAGAGGAAGCCATGGACAGACATGTCAGTATGGGAGTGGGATGTGCAATTGAAGTGGCTGGTTAATCTGTCTCCATCTCTGGAGTCAGATTAACCACTGACATCTTTTACAAACCCACTGACTCCCACAGTTACCCTGACTACACCTCTTCCCACCCTGTCACTTGCAAGGATGCCATTTCCTTCTCCCAGTTCCTCTGCCTCTGCTGCATCTGTTCCCATGATGAGCCTTTCCACTCCAAGACATCTGAATGTCCTCCTTTTTCAGTAAAGAGGGTTTCCCTTCCACCACCATCAATGCAGCACTCACCTGCATGTCCTCTATTTCCCGCACGTCTGCGCTCACCCCACCCCCCCGATATAACAGGGAAAGAGTTCCCCTTTTCCTCACCTACCAACCCATGAGCCTCCGCATCCAACACATCATTCTCCACAACTTCTGCCACCTCCAATTGGATCCCACCACCAGGCACATCTTCCCCTCCCCCCCCCCCCATTTTACACAGGGATCCCTCTCTCCGCGACTCCCTTGTCCACTCGTCTTCCTCACTGATAAACCACCCCCCCCCCCGCCCGCACTTATCCCTGCAACCGCACTAAGTGCTACACCTACCCCTACACCTCCTCCCTCACCACCATTCAGGGCCCTCGATAGTCCTTCCAGGTGAGGCAGTGTTTCACCTGTGAGTCCGAGGATGTCATTTATTGCATCCGGTGCTCCTGGTGCAGCCTCCTCTACATTGGTGAGACCTGACGCAGATTGGGTGACCGCTTCGCCGAGCACCTTCGCTCTGTCCGCTGCAAAAGCAAGGATCTCCTGGTGACCAGCCACTTCAATTCCACATCCCACTCCCATACTGACGTGTCATTCCACAGTCTCCTCTACTGCCACGTTGAGGCCAGACGCAGGTTGGAGGAGCGACACCCCATATTCCACCTTGGTAGTCTCCAACCTGACAGCATCAACACTGATTTCTCTAACTTCTGGTAACACATCCCCTCTTCTTCACCCCCCCCCTTATCTTCCCTCATTCCTGTGGCCCTCTCACCCCTTCTCTTTTCCTTTCGCCGGCCCTCAAGAGCTGCCCATTTATTCCCCACTTCTTTCCCTTTATTACATGGTCCACTGTCCTCTCCTACCGGATTCCTCCTTCTTCAGCCCTTTGCCTCTTCTACCTATCACCTCTCAGCTTGCATCTTCCCCCCTCTCCTTCTCTCCCACCTTCCCCCTCTCACCTGGACTCACCTATCACCTGCCAGCCTGTCATCCTCCCCCCTCCCCTGACCTTCTTATTCTGGCTTCTGCCCTCTTCCGTTCCAGTCCTGATGAAGGGTCTCGACTCGAAATGTTGACTCTATTTCCTTCCATAGATGCTGCCTGACCTGCTGAGTTCCTCCAGAACTTTGTGTGTGTTGGATTGGAATATTGTGGTTTTTACTGCAGTAACATTTTTTATTTAGAAGAGAAGAGGAGAGTTAAAAGAGAAATTGTTCAATGGAAAAACAATCTCATCCTGGTGGACAATGTTGGAGATTGGCTCGGCTTCCATTCCTACACTAGCCTTGATAAAAGCCCAGCCAAGGTTCACCAGGGCGATGAAGATTAAATTATGAGAAGGTAAATGTATAGTCATGATTTCTATATATTAAGAGATTAAGTGCTGATTTTTAATAACCGCATTAAAATATTAAAGAGAATCTAAGTTCGATAGAGGATGTTTCTTCTCTTCTCTTGGAATCAGGACAGTGACATCATTTTAAAACTGATCTAAGTTGGTTAAAAGTGAATCAAAGAAAAAGCACAAAGGCTCTTTTCACAATAGCAAAGCAATCAGAAAAATGATACAGCAAATATACACAAGGGCAGGAAACAACAATTTCCAGGCAAAATTTTAAAAGATATAGAGAAGAAAAAACAAAATCAGGATGAAACAGACAGAATTTGTAAGAATATTGGGTTCAATAGCTAGACAAGAATTATCATGAATGATATCAAATGAATCCTGGACATATAATTCCTCTTCAGGAAACATCTGGAGTTTACCATCCAACCCACACCAAGGTTTTGATGATGCTTAAACTGCATTAATCTGGTTTTGATTAGCTTAGTGCTGAAACTATCAACCTCCCATCAGGAGCTGTAAAAGCTCTTCAATAAATGAATTAACCCTTTCCTGACAGTTATCTAAATTGATGCAACGAATTCATAAACTAATAATGATTTAGCTATAGAATCGTAATTACATGCATAAATAATTAGTAAACAAATTTGTTTAGATCAAACTGATTCATAAATTCATGTCAGTATTTGGACATTAACTGTTTACATACTTGCAGCTGATATCTTCTTCCAAGGTTGAAACAATTTGCAAGATTTAGTTTAGATTACACTCTTTAGAAAGCTTTCAACTTAATAGCAATGGATACTCAGGCCTAGAAACTGCTTTGGTACATGTTGAATGATGATAAAATGACAGTGTATCATCCTAACACTGTTTGTAAGAATCACATAGAGATCACAAATCTTCAATTGTGAGGTTCACAGAACAGTGCTGTCAGTTATCCATCTCTTGCAAGCCTTTATAGCTCATGGTATTTAACTGAGCACATGCAACTTCAACATACATTGTCTTCCTAGGTTCGAGGACAACACAACGAGAAGCATCGTTCCAGCAATGGGAAGTGTTGCTGATTGAAGAAAGGATGTTGCACTGATTTTTGATTTGAGAGTATTGGGGGTGGTGGGGGGATGCTGCAGTTGTCATGATGCGGAGGAGAATGTGGTTGATGAGGGGATTGATCCCAGGGGATCAGGGGGTCCTGGACAGAAATGCTCACTGGAGACATGCTCTTTTTGCTGAGGGGCCACGGAGATCCTCCAGTGCTGAATTCGGGATCTGCTGGTAGTAATAAATACACAAGATGCTAGAAGATAAGATAAGATATAAGATTTATTTATTAGTCACATGCACGTTGAAACACACAGTGCAATGCGTCTTTTTGCATTACTGAGAATGTGCTGGGGGCAGCCTGCAAGTGTCGCCACTCTTCCAGCAGCAACAACTCCTAACCTGTACATCTTTGGAATGTGGGAGGAAACCGGAGCACCCGGGGGAAACCCACGCTGACACACAGGGAGAACATACAAACTCCTTACAAACAGCAGCGGGAATTGAACCCAGGTCACTGGCGCTGTAATAGCATTACACTAACAACACCTATGGAGAAAGAAACAGAGGAAATGTTTCAGGTCAACAACAAGAAGTTGTCAGGGAGGTCCCTATAGGAATATTAGGACAATCAACCCTTGCACTTTGGTGGTGGGGTGGGGGGTAGGGAAGAGGAGGGTTGAGGGACGTGGATTGGGATAGGCTGTTTTCAAGCAAAGAGGTGCTTGGGAAGTGGGAGGCTTTCAAAAGTGAAATACTGAGAGTACAGAATCTGTATGTTCCTGTTAGAATAAAATGCAGGGCTAACAGGTTTAGAGAACCTTGGTTATCGAGGGATGTTGAAGCCCTGGTAAAGGAGGCGCATATCAGCAACAGGCAGTTAGGATCAACTGAGGCGCTTGAGGAGTTTCAGAAATGCAAGAGAACACTTGAGAGAGAAATCAGAAGGGCAAAAAGAGGACATGAGGTTGCTCTGGCAGACAAGGTGAAAGAGAATCCCAGGGGTTTCTATAGCTATATTAAGAACAAAAGGGTAGCAAGGGACAAAAATTGGTCCTCTTGAAGATCAGCATGGTCATCTATGCATGGAGCCAAAAGAGATGGGGGATATCTTAAATTAATTTTTTGTATACTATTTACTCTGGAGACAGACACAGAGATTATAGAACTGAGGCAAAAGAGTAGCAAGGTCATGGACCGTACCCAGATTATGGAAGAGGAGGTGCTGACTGTTTTGAGGTGAATTAAAGTGGATAAATTCCCAGAGCCAGACAAGGTGTCCCCTCGGACCTTGTGGGAGGCTAGTGCAGAAATTGCAGGGGCTCTGGCGGAGATATTTAAAACGTCCTTAGCCACAGGTGAGGTGCCGGAGGACTGGAGGATAACTAATGTTGTTATGTTGTTCAAGAAAGGCTCTAAGAATAAGCCAGGAAATTAGAGGCCGGTGAGTAAATTATTGCAAAGTATTCCAAAGGACAGGATATATAAGTATTTGGATAGACGAGGCCTGATTAGGGATAGTCAGCATGGCTTTGTGCATGGTAGGTCATGTCTAACCAATCTTGTAGAGTTTTTCCAGAGGTTACCAAGAATGTTGATGAAGAAAAGGTGGTGGACATTGTCTACATGGACTTTAGCAAAGCCTTTGACAAAGTCCTGCATGGGAGGCTGGTCCAGAAGGTTAAGTTGCTTGGCATTCAGGATGAAGTAGTCAATTGGATTGAACATTGGCTTAGTGGGAGAAGCCAGAGAGTGGTAGTAGATGGCTGTCTCTCTGACTGGAGGCCTGTGACTAGTGGTGTGCTGCAGGGATCAATACTGGGTCCATTGTTGTTTATCATCTATATTAAACTGGATCAGGAAATTTGCGGATGACATCAAGATTGGAGTGGACAGTGAGGAAGGCTATCAAAGCTTGCAGTGTGATCTTGACCAGCTAGGAAAATGGGCTGAAAAATGGCAGATGGAATTCAATGCAGACAAATGTGAGGTGTTGCATTTTGGGAGGACAAACCAAGGTAAGACTTACACAGTGAATGGTAGGGCTCTGAGGTGTGTGGTAGAACAAAGGGACCTGGGAATACAGATCCAAAGTTCCTTGAAAGTGGTGTCACAGGTAGATAAGGCCATGAAGAGAGTTTTTGGCACATTGGCCTTCAGAAATCAGGGCACTGAGTACAGAAACTGGAATGTTATGTTGAAGTTGTACAAGACGTTGGTGAGGCTGAATCTAGAGTATTGTGTGCAGTTCTGGTCACCTACCTACAGGAAAGATATCAATAAGCTTGAAAGAGTACAGAGAAAATTTACAAGGATGTTGCCGGGACTTGAGGACCTGAGTTACAGGGAAAGGTTGGATAGGTTAGTACTTTATTCCCTGGAGCGCAGGAGAATGAGGGGAGATGTTATAGAGGTATACAAAATTATGAGGGGTTTAGATAGGGTGAATGCATGCAGACTTTTTCCCCTCAGGTTGAGTGTGACTAGAACTAGAGGACATAGGTTTAGGGTGAAAGGTGAAATATTTAGGGGGAATCAGAGGGGGAACTACTTCACTCAGAGGGGGTTGCGAGTGTGGAACGAGCTGCCAGCAGAAGTGGTAAATGCGGGTTCAATTGTAACATTTAGGAGAAGTTTGGATAGGAACATAGATGGGAGGGGTTTGGAGGGATATGATCCGGGAGCAGGTAGGTGGGAATATGCGGATCAGGTCGGCATGGACTAGATGGGCCAAAGGGTCTGTTTCTGTGCAGTGGTACTCTAGGACTCTGCAATGCCAACTCAGCTGGTCCCTGTAGCTTGCAGGAAATGAAGTCTCCTCTCCCTCTGCATGGAATGTGGTTGACCTTCCTAATTCAGCAGTGACTGAAAACCATGAGGTCTGACAGTGGTCAGGAGCAACAGGTTGGAATGATCCTGATACAAAGCTAAGAGTGACTATGACCTTGACCTACACCAGCAAAGCTATCCCAACATTACAAGTCCGTATGGGGTTTGCAGAGGTTACAGATCTGAGTGGGGACAAAAAGTGCAGTCTATGGTTTCAGGAGAAATAAACTGGTAAAAATGGGTTGCCCCAAGAGTGAATAGGAACAATTATCATTCAGAGCAATGAGGAAAATGGTTCTGGAGACAAATCTTCTCATTTGGTGGAAATTTACACTAACAAAGAAAGGGGCTAGTCCAAACAAGAGTCACAAAACTGAATTTCTCAACAGATGCAAAGACATTTAGTGCTATAAGGCCCACTCTGGATTAAGCTGAATTTCAACCACACAGCCCTAGCTTCCTTTGGTTTGAATTATACAAAACAATTTCTAGAAATCAGTCTATTAAACAGATTAAAGTCTATACACTTATGGTTAACAATTCTTCCAGATTTACGTGACCTCACCATGAAGTGGATGAACTAGAATGTTCACATTATTTAACTGACACTATTCCTCTGAGATGTTGGAATGTGCAACTTCTATCTGTAGAGTTATTATCCATTCTTCCTGGATCCTTGAAAAAAAAAACTTACCAGTGCAGAAGGATAATTTCTTTATTTATTTTTCAGCAGGCCAGCATTCATTGCCTGTTTCTATTGCTGCATCCGGATAAGTTGGCTAAAATCCCTTCATTTAATATAATTAAGACACATATTTGTCCAAATATTGCTAGTATGTGAACGCTCTTACCTTCTGTAACCTCCTTCTTACTTTATAGTTTATTGAGTCACTAACTAAGTGCCACAAGACTTGAACTATCAATCACATCACATAGACCTTTTGCCTCCATATCAATAAATCGCTAAACATGACCAGTCATTGAAACTCTCCCTAATTTTTTGATTTATTTATTCACAAGGGCTGCAATTGAGATACAAATTATATATAATCTTGCTCCTTAAGTGAACTCTTTGAGCTTGTTGTCTTGAAGACTTACTCTTGGTTATAAAAGAAATTGTTTGTAAAAGCCTTCACAGTTTGGTCAGCATTAACCTTTCTATTTCTCATCTGTCTATTTATCTGGAGTTTAGACAAACTTAAACTATTTCTTAGATTAGTCATACCACATATTATCAAGATAGAGTATGATACGCCAAATAATGCATCCCGGTTATTATAATCCTAGTAGTGTCAAAACACCTCATGCAAACTTGATCATTGGAAAATACGCCACTAATATAATAAAAAATAAGTTCCATGAAACAAACATTTGCTAATAATAGTGGTGGTACAAGTAAGAGGTTGGAAGTGGGAAGTGGCATGGGGTGGATGGATTGGTGAGCTCTGACCTACTTAAAAAAATGACTGCAAATAACTTTAACATCTTCAATCATGTTGAATCTGATGTGAGCCTTAACACAACATTGTAGGTAACTTACCAAACCCATCCATGATAAAAGCAAGACATTCTTGGATTGGACATTCAAGGCCCAACCAAAAATTCTGTGACCTAGAGAACAGGTGGTGAGCAGATGGACCTCAGAAGATCCAGCAGCTAGCTGATAACAATGCATGGTTTGTTCAGCATCATCAAGATCATCTGCAGCCCAGACGCCCAAGGACCCACCCAGCCAAAAGACAAGAAGATCTTATCTAGAATAGAGTCTGCACCCATTGGAAGGAACATTTCAAAGAACTCCTCATCCGAGATTCTATCTTTAACACGAATGTCCTTGACTCAATCCCATCATGCACTGTTACATCCAGTTCTGCTGCTACCCCAATAACAATCTATATGCCAACTAAAAAACTAGTCTTCTGGTAGCAATGAAATCCCAAACAATGTTCTAAAATTTGGCAGAGAGAAAATTCAAACAAATTTGCAACTTTATCTCCCACACCTAGAAAGAGGAGGATCTGCCAAGGACTTTAGGGGCCCCAATGATAGCGATATCTTCAAGAGAAGGAGACAAATCCAATTGAGCAACTACAGAAGGGTTTGTTGGCTATATATCACAGGGAAAGAGATATTCCCAGAGTTGGAGTGTGGTTTCTGTCCATTAAACAGTACAATCATGATCTTCACCACAGAATAATGTAGGGAGCAGTATTAACCACCACAATGAAGTCTTCCCTGCTATTTGAAAATACTATAGTTGATTCAACTTTCCCTAAATCCACTTCTGTGCTCTCCCCCCATAACCTTCAATTCCCTTGCTGATTAAAGATCTATCACAGTGTGAATATATTCAAGGATTCAGCCTCTGCAACCTTTCAGATTCCAAGACTCTCAATCCTTTGAGATAAGAAATGATTCCTCATCTCAGTCTTAAATGGGCACCTTCTCATTCAGAGACTTATTTTTATCATCCTCACACATGCCTTTGACCCTGTTAATAAAGAGAGACTGTGTCAAATCTTTTGCAGATTTGGCTGCCCTCAGAAATTTATCCCTGTTCTATATCTACTATATGGAAATTTGCAATGCCATGACTCTTACCAACACATTCACCCAATACTTGTGTAGAACAGAAGTCAAGAAATCCTTTGTTAATAGTATTACAGTGCCGCTGTCTGTAAGAAGTCTGTACATTCTCCCTGTGTCTGCATGGGTTTCCTCTGAATGCTCCGGTTTCCTCCCACATTCCAAAGACGTACGGGTTAGGAAGTTGTGGGCATGCTATGTTGGCACCGGAAGTGTGGCGACACTTGCGGGCTGTTCCCAGAACACACTATGCAAAAGATGCATTTCACTGTCTTTCGATGTACACGTGACTAATAAAGGTATCTTATCTTATTAACTTGTTCCCAATATATCTTGCTGCAATAACGCACCTGACCTCCAACAAGTTTCCCTACAGAGAGGAGCTGATCTTCAGAATGAATGGGCAATGGGTCAACCTTCATTATCTCCATTCCAGTTCCAAGGCCACTCCAATCTTAGTCATCAAGCCACAGACTGAGACAATTCTTGCAATATGTTTCCATTCTGAGACCGAGCTCCACGTCATTGTCAACTTGTTCACTGAAGTAGTGTAAGAGAACATGTCCTACATTAAACACCTGCAAAACAACTGTCTTCTATCAACTTGACCCACTGCATGCCACTGCTCCCTGACGAGGTCCAAGGCCCTGGAAAACATGCATCAGCTTCCATATCTCAGGAGTCACCTTTCAGCAAAGGCAGATGTTGACGATGTCACCCATGTGACAGCAGAACATTGTCTAAGTGTATTAAAAGTTCAAGACCTCAATCCTGGCACATAGCTCATGGTCTACTTAGCAGCAGACATCCCCACTCTTCCTGTGTGGTTCATGGACATCCTATGGCAGGCATCCCAACACCATACCGCAAAACCCTTGAAATCCATCAGCAAACCAACATCAGCATCATCTCCCACACCCAGCCAGCAATGCTTACATGCCCAATACCAGCCTCCAAAAGCAGGCACTTTATTTCAAGCCCCATCATGACAAGAGATTACCAGCAAGTCAAAGGAAACATTTCATCCTCAAAAATATGCAAGATTTCACCAACCTGAGGGAATCCCTGGCCAGCCACCATTCAAAATGGAGGAACTTACAGAAAGGTGCTGAGAACGTCATCTGATTTGGGCACAAACAGAAGCCTGGTGAAAGGGGCAGGAGGAGTGCGCCCCCTTCCGTAACTATCCAATCATCAGCTGCTTTGACCTGATAAGCGGAAGCAAAATGCCCTTTAACACTTAGGGAGTCTTACGAGGTCAAAACAAAAGATGCAGGAAGAACTCTGTAGGTCAGGCATGATCACTGAAAAAGAGTCAAAGTTTCAGGTCAAGGATCCTTCCTTAGAAGTGGAAGAGTGGGAAAGTTGTAGCAAGTTGGGGGGGGTGGAAATGGAGAAAACAGAAAGGTGCAGATTAAATTCCAGCTTTCAGAGACAGAAGAGAAAAAAAAAGGAACAAGGTGGAACTGAAATAACTGGCAACATTCGTGGAGAAAAAGTCAATAACTGTTTTTACTTAAAATTGTTGAATTCAATATTAAGTCCGGAAGGAAGAAAAGGTTCTGTTTCTTGAGCTTATGCTGGACAGCATTGAAACTGTGCAGGAGGTCAAAGTGCAGGGAGAAGGAAAATTAAAGGGAAAGGCGACTGGAAGCCAAGGATCACGTGTGGATGGAACTAGGTGTGCTGCATTTTCCAGTTTAGCATATTACATTTGATGCTGGTGATGGTGTCCCTACTTTGGAGAAACAAAACACAGACTGGATGACCACACTTCACCATTGTGGAAAATCAAAGATTGTGAATTATTTTTTCAGATAACTGCATGAAGGTGGATTTGCTAACCTAACTGCAACCAACTTGTATTAAAGAGCATTCTAAACAAAACTACTGAGAGAAAATAATCAAAACAGAATCCAAGCCCTGGATGTCATTTGTTTTAAATCAATGTAGGTGAAGCTATATGAATACAATGCAGTAGAGCTGATAAACCAATTTACTTGTAGTCTGTCTATTATTATCACATGTACTGAGGTATAGTGAACTTGTCTTGCATACTGTCCATACAGATCAATTCATTACAACAGTGCATTGAGGTAAGATATCTTTATTGGTCACATGTACATTGAAACACACTGTGAAATGCATCTTTTATGCAGAGTGTTCTGGGGGCAGCCCGCAAGTGTCGCCACGCTTCCGGCACTAATGTAGCACGCCCACAACTTCCTAACCCGTATGTCTTTGGAATGTGGGAGGAAACCGGAGCATTCAGAGGAAACCCATGCAGACACAGGGAGAATGTACAAACTCCTTACAGACAGTGGCCGGAATTGAACCCAGGTCACTGGCACCGTAATAGCATTATGCTAACTGCTATACTACTGTGCCTGTTAGAACAATAAGAGTGCAGAATGAAGTGTTACAGTACAGAGAAAGTGCAGTGAAGGTAGATAGTAAGTTGCAAGGTCACAACGAGGTACATTGTGAGGTCAAGAGTCCATCTCATCATACAAGGGAACCATTCAATAGTCTTATAACAGCAGGATAGAAACTGTCCTTGAGCCTGGTGGTACATACTTTCAGGCTTTTGTGTCTTCTGCCTGATGGGAGGGGGAAGAAGAGATGATGTCCGGGGTCGGTGAGAACTTTGATTATGTTGGTTGCTTTACTGAGGCAGCGACAAGTATGTGCTGGGCTGTGTCCACAACTCTGCAGTTTCTTGCAGTCACGGGCAGAGCAGTTGCCATACCAAGCTGTGATGCATCCAGATAGGATGCTTTCTATGGTGCGTTGATATGCCATAATTTCTTTAGCCTCCTAAGGAAGTAGAGGCACTGGTGAGCTTCTATGTGGTTGGACCAGGACAGGCTGTTGGTGATGTTCACTCCCAGGAACTTGAAGCTCTCAATTCTCTTGGCCACAACACCGTTGATGTAGACAGGAGCACATACACCAACCCCTCCTGAAGTCAATGACCAGCTCTTTTGTTTTTCTGACATTGAGGGAAAGGTTGTTGTCATGACACCATGGCACTAGGCTCTCGATCTCCTTCCTGTCCTCCAACTCATTGTTATTTGAGATACGGCCCATTACGGTGGTATCATCTGAACCATAACATGAAGGATGAGAAAGCAACTTGTTTATTGCAGAAAAAAGATGGGACAGCCAAACAACACTCCTCCCCGCCTTCTGCACTACTGTCATATAAATCGGGCAGTTTTCCAGTTATCTAACTGAAAGTCAGGCAAAAATCCTCTCTCTCTGCTAACAGAAAGTGTTCCAACCTCACTTTATGCAATGGGAATTGGTATTGAACTGACAACAAACACGTCAAAAGCACATGTCAACTCTTAAGTTACTATGAAGAGCCAGGAATGGCAGCTTTAAATGTCAATCTCATGAATCAAAGGAAAATTGCATTTTGCTACTGAGCACTGAAAAAAGCCACAAGTCAAGTTTCAATCATAATTTAGTTATGGCAACATCTAAAATCATAGAAAAACATAGCCATATAATTATAACATCAATATTTAGGACATTGTTTTATAAACAAGATGAAAATTACATGACATTGTTTGTAAATGAATAAATATTAGGCTTTTTAAAATTTTTGTTTTCAGGATATAGACTTGAATTTTTCAGATGTACTGCCAAGGCCAGAATTTATTGTTTATTCTTAATTGCCCTTCGTATATTTAAGAGTCACTACTTGTGTAATGTGGAGTCACTGAGCTTGGACAGCCTATTCCCCTTTCCAAATTGCATAAGTGAACTAAATGTGTTTTTTCTGATAGCTTCATAGACACCATGATTAAAACTAGCTTTTTATTCCATATTTATTTAAATACTTTAATTTAAATTCCGAAGCTGCAATAGGGAGTTCAAACTCAAGTATCCAGATCAATTGTTCAGGCCTCAGGAAATATTAGCCCAGTAACTGAAACACTACACTAGCATGCCCAAAACCTGAAGAGAAGTTAAACATTTTGACCTGCCTGAAGTCAGTGATGTTTTTAAAATCAACTTGTGAACTTATTAAAGACAGCCAACATTTAAGATTTGACTTGCCTAAATCATGAGGGATATGCACTCTATTGGTCTTCTGTCCATTATTAGATGTGGTGCTGCCACCTTGTGGACAAAGCAGCAGCTTGCAATACAATTGTTTGACACAGCTTTCCCTTTTATCAGTTTTCTAAGGTTGTACATTAAGATTGGTGTGACAATAAAAATTACCACACTAAGGAACTGAAAATGGGTTATATAATAATGCTCAATCTGTCCAAAATTCAATGTCAATTAAAGAACTTCACAATTGCTTCATGGAGGCAGACAAAAGCAATTTTCGGAGACTGGAACTATAAGTTTCTTTGAGGCAATTTTATAATCAAACAGGCACTTTAACATTCAAATCTCTGAAGGAATGTATACATTGTATTATTAAAGTATTTCAAAATGCTGCAAGGTAAAAACCATTGCACAAATGACATTACTAATATTGAAGAACACAGCGAATTTGCAATGAGCTAGTAACTCCCCTGGTCATTTTTGCTGCCTCAGTCTATGAAGACATTGAATCAGGAAAGACCATTTTCCTCTTGTCTGAAGAAAATAACCATGATATCTTGTTATTTTGGTTCCAAAAATCAAGTTTAAGGAAGTCCAGACATCACATTTGTACTATCAGCACTGTCCCCACTCATACATGTTTGCTGACCTCCAGTTCCATAGTATCATAATTTAAAAATTCTTAGGCCTGTTTTCAAAGCTCCCTATGGCCTCATCCTTTCCTGAGGTATAAATTTATCCACTGTCACCTGGATTAAATCATGCATACTTGGTAGTGCCTATATTTACTTCAAATTTCAGCAACATTGAAGTCGTTGGAAGCAAATTTCAGAAGTAAATGATTTAACCATTATTACACAGTAATAACAAGACATGATTTTTGAACACAATCTGATTTAACCATTACTGCATGATTTAACTTATTAAAGCCGGGACCAATTTCTGTTTCTATCTCTAATCTCCTCAGCCCTACACACTTCACTTTTCTTCGTGAGTTTAATTGATCTACCATGAGCAATTGTCTTTTCAACAACCACCTCTTCACCCCTACAGTTTCTTACTTACTACAAAGTGCTCCTTAAAACTCTGTTTAATCAAGCTTTTAGTTAACTGCCTAAATATCTTCATTTGACTTGACATCAAATTACAAAGCCATTGTTCTTGTTTTGAAGCTGCATTATGGTTCAATTACAAAGTGTTCATGGTGATTCCTCTCCAAGGAATCACCAGCCATGCCAACCATCTCCAATGCTGTCAGTTCTTACTAAACCAGTATTTCAACAGTGCTATCTTCTCCATCTGGATTAAAGCCACATCGACACTCAACTCTCACTCACATCATGTGCTGTTTTCTCCTACAGAAAGATGAGGAGAAAGTTACGAGTGGGTGTCACGTGTGGAGTTTCTGAATAGGGACACTTAAACAGGAAAAGGCCAAACTGCAGCTAAAATAGAATTTACATCAATTCATTAAAAAAAGTCATTAAAATTTTAAACCAGATGTCTGCAGCTCATTAATATTTACAGAGCCAATTAAACATTTACGTGATGTAATAACAAGACATGATTTTTGAACACAATCTGACCATAGACTAATCCATTTAATGTTGTGCTGCTTAACATATATTAGAGAAAGAATTAGTTCCAATGGTCATTGTGATATGATTGAAAATGAGAACATAATTATCAGTAGTCGTCTACCTGGCCCTTCGAGCTTGCTCAGCTGTTGGAGATCATGGCCAACTTTTTACCTCAGTTCTATTTCCTGCACCATCCCCATAATATCCAGAAATCTATTAACCTCTGTTTTATACAGAACTCTAGAATAGAGAATTCCAAAGATTCACCGCCCTCTGGTGAAGAACTTTCTCACGCCAGTCATAAGTAACTCGCCCCTTATACTGACACCCTCTCATCTGTAGGTGCCATTCCAGAATCAACAACTTTTTGAAATATAGCCCGGGCATCCACTGTCTACAAAAACACATCTCAAAACTCTGGGATAGAGATTGGGTCCTTGGGATTTATCATTTCTTAGTCTCACCAACTTTTCTAGAACTAATTTTTGCTGTCATATCATAATTGTTTCACAAGAAACCCACAATAGGAGTTGAAACAGGTTATGATATGAGGCTTAGTTAAATTAAGGCCTTTAAACTAGTTGTGATGAACATCGATTTCGTCGATACAAGCAGATGTAGTATCCCAAAAGATCATTAAGTTTTCTTTGGCCTCTCTCTATTGCCTAAATTCAGCAATGCACTGCTCAATGAAGTTCATTGTTCCACATCTAGAGTCCAAAGAGCAGAAAAGATTTCATAACCGTGACAAATATTGTACTTACAAGATAAATGGAATATTATCATCAAGATGGAAAGCAATACATCTTACTCATGCACACTGGAAGGCAGAGATGATTTTCTGAATGCTCTCATTAATCTATTTTCTAAAGTATGGAAATTACACCCAAGCACCAGGGTGATTCATCAGCCGGTCAACTGCATCAGAAATGCATCAATACTGTTCAACTTTCAGAGTGCTGGATTGTGCTTCTCCCAACCACATCTCACACTCTCTGTTCTCCTACATGATACCCATGGCCACACTGGCAGATCCAAATTAAAAGCATCATTAATTATAGACTTTGGCATCAGGGTTGACTAACACTTTGAAATGAGTGGTGTTGTGCTACAGGCACCCCAGCTCAATGTGACTGAGTTCCATCCCTTACCTTGATGCCAAGTCCAGTGGCAAAGCACAAGTTCAGAAGGACAACATCCAGACCCATGCATTCTGCACTGCTGCTCCACAATGCAGAGGTGTTGAATTTGGGAACACATTGACCTACATAATGTTGTCAGCCAACAAATCCCTATGAAACTGCCAGATGAAGAGAAGCACAATTTGGACCTTTTTTTGGTGTTATTAAAAGCTTAAAATGCATCAATTGTCTAATTACTTAATGACTGCACCTGATTAGTCAGTCTTCGCTATGAGTAAAAATTTGTAACAGAAGATATTCAGATTGATCAGAATGATATTTTTCTTCATCACTTAAAGCTTGGCATTCAGAACAAAATCTTACAGGCACATCAACATAGAACTTTGGTAAAATACATCACTACATGTGTATATGATTATTTTGCCAGGAAATTTTACCAAAAAGGGCTATGCATATAACAACTGGAAAGTGTCCCAAATAATGAAAATTATTGTGGCTTCACACAGGAATTGTGACTTCTCTAACCAAGTTCCCACCTACAACAGGATGCTCAACACATCCCAAATACTAACTATTAGATTACAATAACGACAAGAACTCAATCTCAGATTCTACCTCATCATGGTCCTTGCACCTCATCTGCCTACCTGCACTGCACCCTCGCTGTCACTGTAACACTATATTCTGCATTGTTATTGTTTTACCTTTTGTACTATCTTGATGTACTTACGTTTGGAATGACCTGTCTGGACAACATGCAAAACAAAGCTTTTCACTGTATCTGGGTGTATGTGACAATAATAAACCAGTTACCAACTATCAGCAATTAATAATGATCCATCTTTTAAGCACAGACCACATAAGAACCAGATATGGAAACAATCTGCCAATGGAAGACAACAATTGCCTCTATTTGGTCACACAAACTTTCACTCACTCCTGCTGTTTTATTTAGTACATTCTTCGTTACATCTGAACTTCCATTTGTAAAGGAACACAATGAATGATGAAAGAAAGACTGAATTTGGACAAATACATAGTAACAGTAAATTTGTAGATGGATTCCTAAAACCCACCTAAACAAAACATTTTTGGGCTTCACCACTCTCCTTCAAACTTCTTCACAGTCTTGATCCAAATAGCCGAGTTCCTGAGGTCAGGTGAGGCTGAGTATCTCAACATTAAGTGATGACATTCCAATGATTGGAATCATGCCTTGCACGAAAGATGATGATTGTGGCTATTGGAGGTCATGAACCCAGCTCCAAAACATTACTTCAGGAAGTCCTTAGGGCAGTGTCCCAGGCTCAATTATCTACAGCTGCTTCAATATGTCAGAAGTAGGGATTACTTGCATAATGTTCAATTTCAGTCACAATTCCTCTGCAAATGAAGCCGCCTATGCCTGAATGCAAAAGGTTCTTGACAATATTCAGGCAGAGAGACAGGAGCCAATCAACATCAATAACACAATAACCATCTCCAATAAGAGTCCGATCACCTGCCCTTGATATTCAATGGCATTACCATCACAGAGTATGTTTACCATCAACATCAACCAGAAACTCAATTGGAATAGCTGCACAAATACCGTGGCTACAAGAGCAGGTCTCAGATGGATATCCTGCAACGAGTAACTCGCCTCATGACGAAACAAATAGTTTTCCACTAATAACCTGGCACAAGTCTGATGAAATAACCTCCACTTGCCCAGGTGAATGCAGCTACTTCAACTCTCAGCGAGCTCAGCAACATTTAAGACACAGCATCCCCCTTGACATCTCCCCCCCATCAACCACCCTAAATATTCATTCCACCTACTACCAGCAGAGTGGGCTGCAATGTGTACCATCTCTAAAATGCACTATGGAAATTTACCTAGGCAACCTCAATAGCCCATCCCTAACCCAATCTGTGCCACCAAGATGGAAAACAGCAGCAGGCACAAGGATATTGCAGCACCTGCAGGCTCCCATCCAAGTTTATTGGGTACAGTATCAATATTTTTTCTGATATTCCTCCACTTGTAGTACCCCATGATATGTCTGCTGCATTCATGGTGGCAAAAAGTACAAGCTGTTGTTACCCTATCCTCACTTCTAGAGTGAAAAAACACGCAAATCTTTAATCTAATTATAGAAGGCAAAAATACAGCATTCAAAAAACTACAGAAACTACTTACCTCATTATTTTTGCACTATTTATTTTTGTAATCTCACATCATCTAAATCAGTGATTATAAATCTGGTTCTGATTCATTCCGCAAATTACCAAGGTGACTGATACACAAGTTGAACAGCAACATTAAGATCAACCTTCAAGGGCAGCGGCAAAACCAAACTGAGTTTCATACATATCCAGCTTTCCACATGTTGAACTTCATGTTCAAGTTCTGGGGATCACAGCCGAGAATTTGTAAACGTCTCAGTCACACTTGCACCGATTGGTACAAGTTTCGTATTTATAAAATAGATAAATTTTATTGAACAGTCATAAATATATCAATGATAAACAAAATCATGCCTTTCATCTATAATTAATGATACAAGAAATCATATATTAATATAGCTTGGAAATACAAGGAACAAAATTAGAGAGTGAGCTGATACCAAATGAATTGGATGTTTATTGAAGGTAGCTTAATAAACTGTTTAACAATGCTGTATATTGCTTTTTCATATCTTAATTGTTCAGGACAAGAAGACTAAATAACTAAAATATAATCTGTTCTATAAAACAACCCATATGATACATTACCACGGTGTTTTAAGTGGGGGGCAGATTGAGAAGACAAGAATAAACTCCAGCAATTCTGACAAGCAATACTTATTAAACAGGAGAATCTGATAACATAATGAATGAGCAAAATTCATAATAAAAAACACTTAATTCTTGAAATAAAAAAATGGCAAATGCTAGAAATGCACAGCAGTTAAGTTGGCATCTAGTAAAAAGAATATAACGGCCTCCCAGGAGAGTGTCAGGCAATGAGATGTAACTTCAGTACCTGGAAGCCTGCAACCAATCAATTGCATTCCCAATGGCCATAAAATTAAACCACATTGATTCAGGCCATCTGTATTTCTTACAATAGAATCAGAAATACTACATTCAAGATGCACAAGTTAGGGCTCCATGACTTCAATAGTATCACAACAAAATATTACCAAATCAAAAAGGGACTTTCACTCTTCAAATGTGGGCTAGAAAAGGCCAAAGAACTCCCAGGTCTTAAAGGATCCTTGGATTTCCCAGTCTTTTTCAAATTCCCATTTCTGCCCATTGATATTAATACTAAGAATTTTCTGAGTTCTGGGAAGTTTAACAACTATCTCTTGCTTTGCTGTCCATTAGCAGACTTGCCCACACTCCCCATCCCCTGTAAAAAAAAATCAATCCTGGTACTTCAGATGCAACAATTCAAACTTTCACCTGATTGTTACACAGCTTGCATGCTTACAAAAATCTGTTTGAAAAGTTTCTTTGAAATCCAGCATTTTCTTTAGCTGATAACACAGACAAAACTTAAATGATAAAATTAGGAAAAATAAATATTGCAAAAGTTATCGATACAGCCAAAGCTAAATCTTATTATTATATAACCACTTTTTAAAATTGCAATATACATGGAATATCATGGATTGGATAATATAGCCTACAGTATAATCACTAAGTTTTATTTTAACACTCAAATTATTCCATCCTAAGTAACACTTAGTACAATATACTTGTGCAGTGTTATAATACGTAAATCATTCTCAATTCCATAATCAAGCAATTAAAACTGCTGTTTACATTGGTGCCAGATACAGGCATATAAACCTAAAATTCAAAAGCTGAATTATAACAACAGTATAAAAACTGTGGAATATATATTAGAGACTAACAAAAGATTGCTTCTTTAAGCATTTCTAAAAATGTTACCAAAGGCAAACGAATAATTTTACAGATAGCAAATGATTACGATACAATGATTTGACCTCACCTACATGTAAAAAAGTTAGTTTATAAATTCATACAAAATATTTATAATGCAACAAACTATTTTAAATAATCCTAAAACTTTGAAAATCTACAGATGTAACATATAATACATTGAATGTTAACACATGGATTTCTGATGGTATTTCAAAGAAAACTAGATTTTTTGGCATAATGCATTATAAACATTTAGCTATGAACTTAGAGCACTTAAGGATTCGGCTCATTTGGAGGACGAAGCTTCCGCGTATTGAAGTAACAAACCACTTGCTGAGGCAATTCAGCTAGGACACTCTGTGCAAGAGCTTCTTTTGTTGCCTATAGAGATAGAAACATTATTCTAGTTTAATTCATACAGACAAGTTGAAATTTAGCCTAAAATGTGAATTAATAATTGATTATTTAGAAGTAACAATCCTACATGGGCCAAAAAATTAAAACACATAAAAAATAAAGTATTCAAATATATCCTTAACAATATAATTATTTTAGGGGCAAAATGGCCAAATCTTTAGTCTTTAGTATAGGATAGGATTATTCACTTGTTTGGAGGTGTTCTACTGATAAGACAAAATACAATTGCAATAATTTTTGCACAGTTTGCATGAACAAAAATTTGAAACCTAGCATACAAAGAGAAATAATTTATCCCTCTTGCCTATTCTAACATTGTAAATCTATAACTTAACTCAGTAATTTGTACTTGCCTATATCCTCTAATATATTTGGCTAACTAAAATCTACTAATGTCAGACCTAAAAGTAATAGTTGATCTGCTATTTGTTGACAAGGCCGTCTAAATTCCTACCACCCTTTGCATGCACGTTTTCTAACTTCACTCATGAGAAGCCTGGCTTTAATGTTTAGACTGTCTTGGATTCCCCAATCAGCAGAAACTGGTTTCACTCTACCTAACCTTTCAGTTCCTCTATAAATTTTGAATGTTCCATCAAATCAGCCCTTAACCTTCTAAGTGCCAGTGAACACAATCTTTCAAAATAATCCAAAAATAGCCTAGGCATCATTCTGCTAAATCCACACTGCATTCCTTCCAAGGCCAATATATGCATGGAGCACATGTGCAGAGCACAGAACTGCAAACAAGTGTGGTATAACCAAGGCTATGAAAACTGGCAAAGAATGATTTTGCAACAAAAGGAAAAAGAATGGCAGACTAAAGCATACATCAGAATAATTTTTATATAGCATTATATAGCACTTTGAAAATTGTTTTTTTGCAAAGCAGATACAATAGGACTGATCAGGCCATTCCATCATGACAATGTCATTCTCTTAACATAGAGCAGCAAAGGTTTCTTTACTAGGTAAGCTGTTTCCATGAATAAAGAAAGATTTCAGTAAGGCATTAAAAAAAGGGGGCCACAGAATGAAGAAGCAGTCACCAATGACCCGAGGGAATTGAGAGTGGAATGGGACATTGTGAAATATTTCAATGTTGCAGATTTTTATAGAGGTGGGAAAAAAGAACAAATTATTCATTAAAAGGAATCAAGTGACTTTGCAGCAATAACATTCAGCATACCACATGTCTACATCCAATTTTAACTAATATTGTTTTAGCAACCACACAAAACATGGGTATATCTCAAGTATGCTAAACTGATTTTCTCAAAGTAAGTGTCACATACACAGTCATGATAATTAAGCATCTAGAAATTACAATTTCTTGATGAATGCATGGTGAATAAAAAAATTGCACGAACATGGGCCACTGCTACTCAAATCACTGCACTTTCATATTTTATTCCAGATTTGCAAAGCCACCAATAGTAATGTCTTTCACAAATTGTTTCCAAGCTTCCAGACAAAGCTATAGCTCTTCAGTCTATCAGCAATAGATAGAAAGTAGTACTTAAACTCAAATGAACAACAGAACAAACTTACTTTAGCCACCTGATATTGAAACAGACAAACTGAGATTTAACACATCTATAAAAATTCAAACATTAGGAATAGGATTTAAAAAAAAAACAGAAAATACTGGAAACACTCAGCAAGTCAGGCAGCATTCTGTACAAAGAGCAACAGAGTTAATGTTTCAGATCAAAGAGCCTTCATCAGAACTGGAAACATATTGATCAAGAAGAGAGCAGCAGCATGTCAGGAATTAAAATAAAGCAAATTACTCCAGACTTAATATCAAAGCTAATGACACATTGTTATTTATGCTTAACTGTGCAAATTCTTCTAAAAGATGCTTCAAACTCTCTTAAAGTATAGAGTTACAATAAGTGGCCAAAGAAACTTTTGTAGATAGGAATGAGGGGCAGCCATAGGCCATGAAGTTTGAAGATGATTGGAAGACTGGAAACCAATGAAAGATGATAAGGTTGTAGGACCTGGGGAACATACGGTTTCTGTGATATGATTTTACTTTATGTTGATTGGAATTTTGAGACCGAGGAGACAAATATATTAGTCAAGCCTGGAAAAGAATGTGTTCAGCACAATGGTGCAGCAGATTGTGTTGCTGCCTCAGAACTCCTGGGACCCAGGTTCAATCCAGACCTCAAGTGCTGTCTTTATGGTGACCATATGGGTTTCTTCTGAGTGTTCTGGTTTCCTTCCATAAATTACCAGCATTTCTTTTGGTTAATTGGCTGCTGTATATTGCCCCTAAGAGTGAGCTAGTGCTGTGACAAGTCAGGGGAGGGCTGGTATTTGATTGGGACAGTGACTTGTCAGGATACGGCAGATAAGCAGAAGGGAAATGAAGCTATGGCATTGACCACCTGGGAGCTGGCATAGACCCGATAGGCTAAATTGCATCCTTCTGTGTCATAAGGTGCAAGGAGGTGGAGGAGAGAATCAAGGCTGCAGACAGGAGGTGTACAGAGTTTAGCTAAAACAGTCATTTGAACTTCGTTTTGAATCTGACCAGGCTCAAGCAAGCAGCTAGGGCTAAGTGGTCAGCAAAAACGAAATGAACATAACTTAGGAAAGGGCAGATTTGAAGTTAGTGCAGTAAATGAGCAGGTCACAAATGGGATAGTTATGAATGAAGCCAAGCATAAACAAATAACATACTGCCCTGAAAATACTACACAGGCTAATGACTTTTAGAACATTTTTATAATCATATCACTGTTTCAAGACCATACAAAACTTACATTATGGAACTTCCTAAAAGGCACAAACTGGACAATATCACGGATAGCTATTTCTCCAGTAGGTGATTTTAGAACACATTCATCGCCATCCAGAAATTCCATGGCACTGAAATCTGCTCCACCAACACCAACAATGATGATGGACATTGGCAACTTAGCAGCATTAACGATGGCTTGTCGTGTATCATCTAAATCAGTTATTACTCCATCTGTGATAATCAGTAGGATGAAGTATTGCTGTTAGGAGAAAACAAAATCATCTCACCAAATGTGACTTAGTTTACCCAAATTGATCAGCTGCAGTAAATTCATTTAATAAAGTGTAATTTAACCTATATATTAAAGCTGCATTGATTTCACAGATGTTCTAACACTTCAAGTTTGTTTGATTCACAAAGCTGCTAGCTTCCCTTAAGAGATACAAGTGTGGCTAAAATCATAAGTAACGGAGATACAGACTGGGAATAGATAGATGCTGGGGAACCTTTGAAAAGCACATTATCTTAGAAATGACTTCAAGGACAGAGAGGACACATATGACTTACTGAAATGATACCAAGGATAAGGAACTTTAATTGAGAGATAATTACTTGATACAAATTTAAAAGGGCAAGGGGACAAAGAGGAAGAAGGGATTAAGTGGATACTTTCAGGGCAGCATAAATTTACGGACTGAATGGCCTCCTTTTGTGCTATTAATTCAATGACTGTTTACAATAATAAAAATCTCAATTCTACAAAAGAACTCACTCCTCTGAATTAAACTTCATTTAATTATAAATAAAGAGTTGATGCTTTTGTAGTTCTTAAATTCTGCCCTTCCTTCACTCAACGAGAGGAGTCTCAAACATGGATGAGGAAATACTCACTGATGCTGTTGGCTGCTGTGCTGCTGCAGCTGCAAATCTTGCCACATGGTTTATTATGGGAGAGAAGTTTGTTGGCCCATGTAACTTCACTTGAGGCAGACAATTTCGGTAGGCATCAACAATCCCTTGCACTCCTGATGAAAAATCAAATTTCATGGGAGAGAGAGAACATGCTGCCATTCTCATTAAGTTTCACAACCACCTTACCCATTCTGCAGAACTGTAAATGCAACAAGTGGACAGAATGCATTCTTATTTTTAGTTCATAAACATTAAACAGGTGTGCCATCATAGAATTAAGGTGAATCTCCACTGTTGCGACCCCTTTCACAAAAGGAGTAGAAAAGCAGAGATTTTGTTTTGAATGATGGGAGTTTGAAAGACCTTTGTAATCCCACAGACCCCAGGGTCTTCATACACAAATAACTGATTAATAATTTATTCAGCATGCAATTAGGAAGGTAAATAGTATGAGTACAAGAAATTGCAAAATCCTCCACCAATTTTATAAAGTTCATCTCAAATACTATATACAGGTCTGGTCTCTTGACTCACTTGCAACTGAGAAAGTGCCTTGAGTCTTGGGACAATGAGTTTGTTGAATAAGAGATTAAGCAGTCTAGGCCTCTACTCTCCAGAATTTGGAAGAAAGTTGTCTCATTGAAATGTACAAAATTTATGCAGGGTTTGACAGAGTAGCTGTAGAATTAATGTTTTCCCTGGGACATCTAGAGACGTCACAGTCTCAAAGTAAGTGGTTGCCCACTGAGGACCAAGATACCCAGAGGGGTTACGAATCCTCGGGGTGGGTAATGAGGAGAAGGGGGAAGGTGCAATAGAGGGTCAATCGCTAAGTATACAAGACAAGGATGGATAGAGTTTTAGATATATTAAGGCAATCTAAGGGTATGTAGTAAATGCAGTAAAGTGGTACTGAGGTAAATGAGTAGCCATGATCTTATTGAATGGCAGAGCAGGAATGCGGGAAGGGCAAATGACCTACCCTGCTTCCATTTCTTAGATTATGTTCTGAGGTTTCACAGGAGGTTTGTCTATTGTTGGCATGGCCCTCAAAAATATTGCTCAAAACTGAAATTTGGTAACATAGTATCAGTGCTTTGAATAGATAAGCAGCAAATGTTAGCACTAAGTGAAACCATCATCACCTTCCACGATAATGTGTTAATTCAATAAGCATAACATTTAAATTAGGTTATACTTACAAACTGTGTAACTACATGCTTGTTCCAAAAACTCTTAGAAATCTTTCATTTTTAAATTTTCATTTTGGTATGCAACAGAGAACCAAATTCTATCAGTGAATTAAACAAACATAACCGGATAGTATGTTGCCTCCCAGGTGCCAGGGTCCAGGATGTCTCTGATTGGGTCCACAGCATTCTTGAGCAGGAGGGAACGTAGCCAGAAGTCGTGGTACATGTTGGTACCAATGACATAGGTAGGAAGGGGAATGAGGTCCTGAAAAGGGAGTTTAGGGAGCTAGGCAGAAGGCTGAAGAACAGGACCTCAAGGGTAGCAATCTCAGGATTGCTGCCAGTGCCACGTGATAGTGAAGGTAAGAATAGGAGGAGATGGCAGTTGAATGTGTGGCTGAGGAGTTGGTGCAAGGGGCAAAGATTTAGATTTTTGGATCATTGGGATCTCTTCTGGGGAAGATGGGACGTGTACAGAGTGGATGGGTTACACCTGAACTCGAGGGGGACTTGCAGGCAGGTTTGCTAGTGTGGTTTGGGAGGGTTTAAACTAGTTTGCAAGGGAGATGGGAACCAGAGGGGTAGGTCAGAGGAAGAAGTGCATGGAGTAAACTCAGATCTAACATGTGGAGAGGCTTTGAGGAAGGACAAGCAGAGTACAGGGTATAAAAGTTGAAAGGTGGATGGGCTAAAGTGCATTTACTTAAATGCAAGTAGTATCAGGAATAAGGGTGATGAATTGAGAGCTTGGATAAATACATGGAACTATGATATTGTGGCTCTTGCAGAGACTTGGCTGTCACCAGGGAAGGAATGGATACTGAAAGTTCCTGGATTTCAGTGTTTTAAAAGGGATAGGGAGGGGGCGAGAAGAGGAGGAGGGGTGGCGTTACTGGTCAGGGACACTATTACAGCTACAGAAAGGGTGGATAGTATAAAAGGATGCTCTCTAGAGTCAGTATGGGTGGAAGTTAGGAACAAGAAAGGAGCAGTTACTCTACTGGGAGTTTTCTATCAGCCCCCTGGTAGCAGCAAAGATACTAAGGAGCAGATTGGGAGGCAGATTTTGGAAAGGTGCAAGAATAACAGGGTTGCTATCATGGGAGATTTCAACTTCCCAAATACTGATTGGCACCTTAGTGCCAAAGGTTTAGATGGGGCAGAGTTTGTTAAGTGTGTCCAGGACGGATTCCTGTCACAGTATGTTGACAGGTCGACTAGAGGGAATGCCATATCAGATAATGAACCGGGTCAGGTGGCAGATCTATCAGTGGGTGAGCATTTGGGGGACAGTGACCACTGCTCCCTAACCTTTAGCATTGTCATGGACAAGGATAGGAGCAAAGAGGGCAGGAAAATATTTAATTGGGGAAGGGCAAATTATGAGGCTGTAAGGCTAGAACTTGAGTGTGAATTGGGATGATTTTTTTTAAAAAAGGAAATGTACTAGGGAGCTGTGGTCGTTGTTCAGGGACCTCTTGCAGGATGTTAGGGATAAATTTGTCCCTGTGAGGCAGAGAAGGAATAGCAGGGTGAAGGAACCATGGGCAACAAGAGAGGTGGAACATCTAATTAGGAGGAAGAAGACAGCATACATAAGGTGTAGGCAGCAAGGATCAGATGGGGCTCATGAGGAATATAGGGTAGCAAGGAAGGAACTTAGGGGCTGAGGAGAGCAAGAAGGGGACGTGAAAAGGCCTTGGTGAGTAGGGTTGAGGAAAATCCCAAGGCACTCTTCACTTATGTGAAGAACAGAAGGATGATGAGAGTAAAGTAGGACCAATTAGAGACAAAGATGGGAAGATGTGCCTGGAAGCTGTGGAAATGGCTGAGGTTCTCAATGAATACTTCTCTTCAGTATTCACCAAGGAGAGAGGCCTTGATGACACTGAGGACAGTGTTGGTAAGATTAATGTTCCAGAGCATGTTGATATCAAGAAAGAGGATGTGTTGGAGCTGTTAGGAAACCTTAGGACAGATAAGTCCCCAGTGCCTGACGGAATATTCCCCAGGCTGCTCCTCGAGGCGAGGGAGGAGATTGCTGAAACATTGGCTAGGATCTTTGAGTCCTCATTGTCCACGGGAATGGTATCGGAGGATTGGAGGGTGGGAAATGTTGTCCCCTTATTCAAAAAAGGTAGTAGGGATAGTCCAGGGAATTACAGAGCAGTGACCCTTATGTCTATGGTGGCTAAGCTGTTGGAGAGGATTCTTAGAGATACGATCTAAGGGCATTTAGAGAATCATGGTCTGATCAGGGGCAGCCAGCATGGCTTTGTGAAGGGCAGATTGTGTCTCACAAGCCTGATAGGGTTCTTTGAGGAGGTGACCAGGCATGAGGGTAGTACAGTGGATGTGGTCTACATGGATTTTAGTAAGGCATTTGACAAGGTTCCACATGGTAGGCTTCTTCAGAAGGTCAGAGGGCATGGGATCCAGGGAAGCTTGGCCGTGCGGATTCAGAATTGGCTTGCCTGTAGAAAGCAGAGGGTTGTGGTGGAGGGAGTGCATTCAGATTGGAGGGCTGTGACTAGCGGTGTCCCACAAGGATCAGTTCTGGGACCTCTGCTTTTCGTGATTTTTATTAATGACTTGGATGAGGAGGTAGAAGGGTGGGTTAGCAAGTTTGCAGACGACACAAAGTTTGGTGGTGTTGTGGATAGTGTGGAGGATTGTCGAAGATTGCAGAGGGACATTGATAGGATGCAGAGCTGGGCTGAGAAGTGGCAGATGGAGTTCAATCCGGAGAAGTGTGAGGTGGTACACTTTGGAAGGATAAACTCCAAGGTGGAGTACAAAGTTAATGGCAGGATTCTGGGTAGTGTGGAGGGGCAGAAGGATCTGGGGGTTCACATCCACAGATCACTGTAAGTTGCCACACAGGTGGATAGGGTAGATAAGAAAGATTGTGGGATGTTAGCATTCATAAGTCGTGGGATCAAGTTTAAGAGCCGCGAGGTAATGATGCAGCTCTGCAAAACGCTGGTTAGACCACACTTAGAGTACTGCGTCCATTCTGGTCGCCTCATTATAGGAAGGATGTGGAAGCCTTGGAAAGGGTGCAGAGGAGATTTACCAGGATGCTGCCTGGTTTGGAGAGTATGCATTATGAGGAGAGACTAAGGGAGCTAGGGCTTTACTCTTTGGAGAGAAGGAGGATGAGGGGAGACATGATAGAGGTGTACAAAATATTAAGAGGAATAGATGGAGTAGACAGCCAGCGCCTCTTTCCCAGGGCACCAATGCTCAATGCAAGAGGGCGTGGCTTTAAAATAATGGGTGGGAAGTTCAAGGGAGATATCAGAGGGAGGTTTTTTACCCAGAGAGTGGCTGGGGCATGGAATGCGCTGCCTGAGGTGGTGGTGGAGGTAGGTACATTGGTCAAATTCAAGAGATTGCTAGATAAGCATATGGACGAATTTAAAATAGAGGGATATGGGGGAGGTTAGGTAGTCTTAGGTGAGGTTTAAAGGTCGGCACAACATTGTGGGCCGAAGGGCCTGTATTGCGCTGTACTGTTCTATGATTCTATGAATTTTCTGAAGCTTTCATTCTTTTGTCTATTGTAATAAAATACACTTTACTCCACCTATGCTGAGTAGTAGAATGAAATTGCAGCACTTCGAAATACCTTGGCCTTTATAACAAATTAATGATTAGCACTATTATAAAAGATTACTTATTAGTGATAGCAGTCTTAAAAGGTATATATAAAAAAGAGAAAATGCCATACCTGCACAGAATGGATTTGCAGGGTTAAAATTGAGCGGAAATTCATGTGATACCTAGAGGTAAATATCCATTGAAAAGTATGAATTTCACACCAAACACAGTATCAACTTTTTAATTTCTTTCATTAATTATTCCACAATTACCTGCCAATTAGGAGGTATCTGTGCACCAAATCCAAATGCTGGGAACAATTTGTCTCTGTGTTAAAATAATCATAATCAAAAACATGCTAATAAATAAATGGAAAGAAGGCAAAGATGGTAAATGCCAGTGACATAATCAATCAAAAATCTACATCATCAAGAATAAAGCAGTATTTCCATCAATGTCTTCAAATTCTAAGGTGCCTTTATTTTGCAGTGGAAATACCTCAACGTATTCAATCTTCACAATCAGGCAGAAACTCATGAATAGCAACTACCTCAGACTGAAATGTTCTCCCATTAAATAGCTTTGCACATGTACAGAGCTACCCTTCGGTAAAATCCACAAAGGGAAGGATCCATTAGAAGTCAAGCATGATAATCCTGACCTCAAAGCAATTTTAAACGATAAAGTCTCCAGATTTATGTAATTCATCATGTCAGACCTCAAATGTTTTCAATTGAGATAGGCTATACAGTAAGAGGAAAATTATTTATAAATGATCTACATTCACCAAATGAAAAAATGATGAAAGACAATAAGGAAGAGATGTTAAGATGTTAAACAATAAATACAACTGCTCATTCATTCATCATCTCAATAAAATTATTACTGGTTGTGATAAATGATGACATTGTGGGCAAGGTAAATGTAAATAGGTTAATAATAGTAGTATTTTTTTTTATTTGAAAAATTTAGTCCAAGCAACATTACTGTGTAGTGACCAATTTTTAACATAACCTCCTAATATGGAATATTTAGCAGTTCCCCCCCTTCCCCCCCCCCCCCCCCAACAGAACACAGCCACAGCTTCAGTGGAGCTAGTTTCACTTCGTGTTGCAAGTTTGGCAGGGTAATTTTGGCAAAACAAGGATCTTAAATGTAGGTAATTTCCATTGAAATGTTGTAAAGACAACATAATCCTAGTGACAAATCGACAGTCCACTTATTCTATGCTCCCAATCTCAGAAATCATGTGTGCTTTAAAAAGGAGAAATTATATAGTATTCTACTACTGACAATTTTTGGTCTGTGATCGGAAGTTGTAGATTGATAACAAGAGCAACCAACCACACAAGAGGAAGGCAAACAAGCCAACAAAAACTGTTACTGCCCTCAGAAATCTCTCCAGTTCAACAGCAGGTACACCACACAAGAGGGCAGCCTATCAGATTCCTAATTTGGCAACTGCACTGACTTCACTTTGGATGCAGGAGAAAATAAACCATTTCAACATTGCTAAAGGAGACTTTCAAACATGGATGAATCTGCTAAGCAGCTAAATTTCAAGTTCTTAGTCAATGTGCTTTAAGCAGGGAAAAAATGGTCCGCTGACAGCAACAATATTCAACTGATAAGATTTTAAGAGCTTATACAATTTAAACAAATCCTTTTCCACAACCCTCTCACCCCACTCCAATTGCAAAATTTAACAAATCAAATCATGGAGTTCAAAAAAATCTGCAGCCTCATGCCTCAGAGTTAAAAGATAATTAAAACAATTAAAATATTTGCCAATCACTCATTATGCTACATAAAGAAAGATTATTAAATCATCTTCACTTGGAGTACATGAATAATTGATAGATATTCAAAAGGCACTTTTAGCTGAAAGTATAGTCCCTGTGTTCACACATCACTATAGGCTTCAAAACATACAATAAAATAATTTATGATAACTTCTTTAAGGAATGTCAGAGTTTCATGAAATATGGAGTATAAAAATCTGATATATTTTCACTGAAGCTAAATTGGTGACTGAAGTAGAGACTGTGACTGATTTTTGTTTTAAACAGCAGCTTCTAATAACCATACTTCCCACAAGTTTGCAACACCTTATAATGGAGATATTACTCTGTAATTATCTCAATTGTTAGGTTGAGAGGAAAAATTAATGTTTAAAACATGCTGGATAAGAGTAGAAAATGTTGGAAGTTGCACTGCAGCTTTAAGAGAAAATATATCAGATGTAATAACTCTTAAATATTTCAGTGTTAATTATCAGCCCAATTGAAACCTCATCCCTTCTGTTCTGAAATGGTTAACTGCCACAAGTAATGATTATATACTAACATCTGGACAATAGGTAGGGAAATAAATCAGCAATACTCAAAGGCACAAGAAAACAAGAGCAGGGGCACACAACTCAGCCCTTCAAGCCTGCCTCACCATTTAGTATCACCATGGCTAATCTGACCCAGGCCTCAATTCCACTTCTAACCACAACTGAATTAAGGAATAATTCCTGCTCAGAAATGAAATCTGAATCTTCTTGCACTTGTATGGTGTAAGACTTTTCATTTAAAAGAACACCTACCTGAATAATACAATTTTTAAATTTATATAAACAGAAATCAAACATCAATGATAAAGTCCAGTGTGTTTAACTACATTTTAAGCGAATAACAATAAATAAAATGAAAACAAAACTAATTACACATCATTTGCAATTCATTTCCAAATCAGTGCACCAACATCAAAGCAAGAAACAGCATGCAGCTGTGAAGGGCTGTGTGCAGAAATGAAATTACTTTCCAGAGAGAGCTAACTGCCTCAGTCTGTTTTCACACTTTCTAACTCTGTGGTTGTATTTTTAAAAAGTCTTCAAATCAGGTCACTTATCCCCATTCTAGGCAAAGATAAATGTCTGCAATCCAAACAAGCCAAGAAAAACATCACATAACACAACCAAGCCTGACTTATAAAATAAACAAACAGGAATGCATTACGTATCATAGTCTTGAATGATCATTCCAACAGACCAGATTGCCATCAGGTATTCATTAAATCCATTAGGACTAATGTAATGTAGGGAGTCAGGTTTACGAGGGTCTCCATTTGAGCCTGTGAAATCAATGCCAACCTGCAATTAAGAAGAAAGCGGACACTAGAAATGATAAAACAGCCAAAATATCATTCCATCAATCGGAATGTAGTAGTTACATTAAAAAATAGATGTCTTAATCTTTGTTCACTAAATATTGTATTCCTTTTACTGAACACCAAAATTTGTTTTGAAGTTCTTCAACAGACAAGTTTTCCTATTAACAGAGACATTCAAGTGGTGTTTTACACCAACAATAAGATAATTTCCATCTATAAATTCTATATCCAGCAAAGTTAAGACGTACATTTCTGGTGTCCTGCACAAGATTTTTTTCAAAAAAATAATTTTAATCTACAACTGCTTCATCCCTGTAGTTTCTCATCCAACTGCAGTTTCAATCTTCAGACATCCCAGAAACGCATGACAGTGTGCATTGTCCTTTTTGTAAAGGATTGTATAAACATTTACCATTCCACATAGTAACTGGAACTATAGATATATTCAAAAATACTTCTAACAAGTAAATATGCAAGCTTATAGCCTGAAATACAACTATAACTTTGAAAGTTTTGATCAGTTTCACATACTTGAATAATTTACTCACAATGAAGTTCATCTGACAGCCACCCATGATGTAATCCAAGAAAGAATATTCTTTCACGATCTGCAAAGTTAATATTTGAAGTTTTAAGGTTGGCATTGGTCAAAATTCCTGTAATTCATTGATTTATAACTCAAGGAATCAATTTCTTATCTGATAATGAATATAGTCCAAAGCATTGAGTCATTTCAATGCAATTAGCTGTATCATGGATTTTTAAATAGTAATAGAAGTATTAAGTGTCTCCTTTACAAATTGGCTATTATGGCAGTAATACCATGAAATGAAGAACACACATTCATAATCATAAAGAGATACAGCATCGAAACAGGCCTTTTGCTCATCAAGTCCATGCTGACCATCAATCACCTATTTAGCTAATCCTACATTAATCTCATTATTATTCTTCCCACATTCTCTTCAACTCTCCCCACCCCTCCAGATTCTACCACTCACCTGCACACAGGTGCAATTTATAGTGCCAATTAACCTACCAACCCACACATTTTTGAGATGTGGGAGGAAATCCACACGGTCACAGTGAGAACATGCAAACCCAACACAGACAGCATCTGATGCAAGGATTGAACCTGGATCTTTGGCACTGCTAGACAGCAGGTTTACTGGCTCTGATACCATGGTGCCCAGAATATACAATATATACTTTGCATATCCTCAAGAGATTTCATAGCCCAGCTGACTTGCTCCCTTTTATCTGTGACTATGGCATATGATATAGAATGGTTTCATTGAACAAATGCAACCCAAACAGAATTGAAGTCATTAAACAAGGTGCCATAATGGGTATTATGATGGCAGCTGACTAACTCAATATAGCTGCAGGCAATACAATGACAATACGAACTGTTTCCTCCCTTTATAACATCAAATTTACAATAAGTATACTTGTACAACTTAAATCCCTAATGAATGGACTCAAGTAATGATTCAATTAGTAAGATTTAAGAGATGCAATGAACTGTACTGGGTAAAGATTCTGTTATTTACTTTTGATCCATTTTCAGAATTTGGGTACTGTTGCAAGACCAACAGTTGTTGCCCATACTTAACTGCTCATGAGAAGGTGGTGGTGAGCCACTTTGGTCTGCTGCAGTCCTGGTGAATGCCCTACCATAATGCACCTGAGAAGGGGATTCTAGGATTTCTACCCAGTGATGGTGAAGGACCAACAATATATTTCCAAGTTAGGATGGTGTGCAGCATAGAGGTGAACCTGCAGATGGAAGTGTTCCCTCATACCTACCCCTCTTTGTCCTTCTTGGTGACAGAGGTTGTGGGTTTGGAGTATTCTGGATGAGTTACTGCAGTGCATTTTGGAGATGGTACACAGTGCATCTACTGTGCACCAGCAGTGGAGGGAATGATTGTTTAGGGTGTTTGATTGGGATGCCAATCAAACAGGCTGCTATGTCCAGGATGGTGTTGAGCTTCTTAGAAGTTTTTGATGCTACACTCATCCAGGCAATCACACTCCTGACTCATGCTTTGCAGGTGGTAGACAGGCCTTGGAATTGTCAGGAAGCGAGTCACTCATCACAGGAAACTCAGCTTCTGATCTGCTCCTGCAGCTGTGAAATGTGTGTGGCTGGTCTAGTTAAGTTTGTGGTCACTGGCTGGGGACTTGTTAATGCCATGAAAAGTCAGGAGTACACAGTTAAACCCTTGTTGACAATGGGCAGATGGACAATACCTGGCACTCCTGTGGCATGAATATTACCTGCTACTTTTCAGCCCATGTCTGTTACCGAGGTCTTGCTGAGTGCAAGCATGGATTATTTCATTATCTGGAGTTGCAACAAATAGAATTGAATTGTTCACTGATGAATGTACAGTTAATGGAAGGAAGATCATTGGTGAAGCAGCTGAAGATGGTTGGGACTAGGACACTGTGCTGAGGAACTGCTGGAGTGAGGTTCTAGAGCTGGAATCATCTTCCTTTATGCAAGGCAAGACTCCAAACACTGGAATATTTTGGTAACTATTAGCTTCTGATTCACCAGAATGCCTTACATGTCACACTCAGTTAAATGGTACCTTGATATCATGAGCATTCACTCTCCCCTTCCCTCCAGAATTCCACCCTTTGGTCCATGTATGGACTAAGGCTATGATGAGGTCTGGAACCAAGTGGTCCTGGCAAAACACTAGCTGTGCATCCTTGAGAAGGTTCATTAATGATGAGTAAGTGTGCTGCTTGGTAACACTGTCAGTGATAACTTCCATTACTTTACTAATGAGTAGGGGCAAATTGAATTGGCATTTATTAGCTAGACTAGATTTGTCCTGCTATTTATAAACAGAACATACCTGGGAAATTTTCAACATTATCAGGTAGATGTCAGTGTTGTGACTGCACTGAAACAATTTAGCTGGAGCTGCAGCTAGTTCTGAAACTCAGGTCCAGTGCCACAGCTGCGATGATGTCTTGTCCATTGGCCTTTGCTGTATCTAGTGTTCTTAGCATTTCTTGACATCATGTGGACTGACAGTTATTGATGCAAAGTTCATGAACATAAACCTCAAGTGCAGAGTGAACTGCAATGGCACAGTAATCTACTGGACCAGTGTTTTAACTCAATGCAGTAATCAGAGCCTGGCTCAATCAAGACAGGCAAACCAAAACCAATAATTTAAATTGACTATATTCACTGTAATCTGGATAAACTAGAACCAATAATAATTTAAATTGACTATATTCACTGTAATCTGGATAAACTAGAACCAATAATAATTTAAATTGACTATATTCACTGTAATCTGGATAAACTAGAACCAATAATGAAGTTAAAACTGAAATTCTTCTTTTTTGAATAAATGCTTGCAAAAATATATTTTTCATTGTGTTGAATTTTTTTTTAAATTACGCTCTACCAAATATATACACTCCACCAAAATTAAGATACAGCTTGGCACATAATTATATTGATAGACTGGAAGAGGTGGGAAGTATCACTCAAGATGGGTGCACTTACCATATTAAAGGTAGAATGACAAGTTGTTTGAACGGATTTATAGAAATGCCTGTGTTCTTAGAAAGATCAAATACCTACCTGACACAATTTAAAGCTCACTATTCCTGAGTTTTTGTAATTTCTTTTTTTCTGTTTCTTCTTTGGATTAATACACTCAAATTCTGCCTGAAAGAGAAACATCATGACAAATGTATACATCAACTTTACTAGGCTGATTCATAGTTTTCAATATGAACACAGAAACCTATGCTACAACTAAAAATGGAAGGAATTTGATTAGCATTGACTAATCCTACAGTATTTTCCATGCAGATTATTTGGAATTACACTACTATTAAGTTAGACAAGAATGCTTCAAAGCTTCTTTGGCACAGCGGTACCAGCTCACATGCAGGTTGCCGTGGGCAAAAGCAAATCAGGCAGAAGTTGTGGTCTGTTGCAGAGTGCTTTCATCAGATTGATTTTGGATTGAATAACTATCCTCTCAACCAGTTATGGGGAAATAAAAAACATTGAAAAGTGTCAGGAAAGTTTGCATTTTGATTAAGTAAACTGCAAAAATCCAGATAGGTCAAGACTGGGGTTTGATTCCATAAAAAACTTTCTTTCCAGTGGAACAACTGTGCAGCACCAACTGCTGATCATTTTTAATTACTGTTGGACAAACAAACTTGTAAAGTCCTAAGAATGTCACATTATTTGGGTTTTACTGTAGTACACTGTCTTATAAATATACCTCTCCCTCTTGTTTGTTTTCCTGTGTCACTGCATTCCAACATATTACAAACTGGTCACAAGTATGGTAATTTTCTTCAGATTGATGAAGGACACTTAATTCTTGCTTGTCTGGTTTTACTTGACAGGAGCAGCAGACCTGATTTTTCACTCACCACTCACACAAAACTCATTTGTCTTAAGTTTCCATGTGCATATCACAGCAAGCCAGTGGCAAGGGACAATGTCAATGGCCAATCATCAGACTGTTCCATGCACCAAGTTCAGTTGTGTCACTGTTGATTTAGAAAAGGAGACCATAGCTGCCCCAACTGGCTGTACTGGGAGCATCAGCACATATGACTGAATCATTTAACTCTTAGGTGGAGCCATTGGACATGTTTTTTAAGTGAAGAATATCTTGGAGATAGAAAGATACCATGACAGGTCAAAATGATGTGACAGATGAATATAAAGAAACAATACACCTGACAGAATGGGTCAGAAGTTTTAGAAGTACATAAATTCCCCAGGTTACAAATGATCTGACTTATGGAAATCCAAATTTACGCAAATTCTCTCATATTTTTAAAGCATTTTTCCAAGATAATAACAATAAAAATAATATGTTTTGTGGTATTCATTAATAACTGGATACAGAATATATTCCATTAACAAATATGGATAGTGTTAGGATGAATATTCAATGAAACGAAATTATAGCAAGAGTATGCACAGTGATAGGATACAAGTAGCTGTAGAAAACAGACATTCTGACTTTTGGAGAAATCAGCTTATGGACAGCTCTCAGGAGCGAAACCCTTATGTAACCCGGGGACTGTTTGTATGTGACATGCTGACAAACTGTCATGCACCACACGAGGCCAGGGATATCTTGTTTAACTGTGTTATGTAAAAATTGGAATATTTGACCCAAAGTCATTAGGAATAACTGAAAGATACAAATTTGGAACAAGCAGCCAAAAGTAGGGCAAGAAGATTAGTGGGTACATAGTTTCACTACAGAACATATCCCAGCATGCTATCTTGATGCCTTTTTGAAGTGTGCCCAATAATGAGAAATCAGATGAATGAATTCAGTCAAACCTGTTGAGCATGCAAAGTCTGAAATTCACACTTGTGTGTTGAATGCTGCGTCATCACAAGTGCATTCAGGAAATCCAGGGAATTTCATTCACTACAAGCAATCAACATAGCTGTGGTTCTCTGTCAGAGAGTTGTAGCAAAGTCCAAGTCTCCAAAACTGTGTCTGAAACATACTGGTGTGACCATTTCAGTCAAATGCTGTTGTTCAGTGGCAATCACTTGCTGGTCTTGTCAATTAAGTGTTTGAGTCACTGAGTGTTTGAGTTATCAAAAGGCCTCATTTTGACAGCCTACAGATAGAAGGCTAAGATAAGCTAATTCAATGGCCACTCGAAACAGCAACAGAAAGGAAGGCTTCTTACTTTGGCAGTTCATTCAGACAACAGGGAATTAGGAACGTACAAGATCTATGACACCAGCAGTTATTTGATAACAAATATTTGAGTAATGGTGTTGACAACAGTCAGTGCACCAATGTGCAAATTAATACTGCCACAGACTGTTTGGTAATGAGTTGGTCATTGATGGAAAGCAGTGCCAAATTGAAAACCTATTCTGGTGAAGTTTTATAGACATCAGGGTGCAACACAAAGTACAGAACCCACCACAGTAGCAAACTATGAAACAGGCAACTTTAAGGGGGAGAACAGACAGACAATTCACACAGAATTGAAAGAATATATTCAGTAATGACACAGAAAAATCACACCAACACATTGCTAAAAGGGATGATGACACATTCAAACATAGCTTCATTGGCATAACAAGGTACAATGTGCACATTAACAGTCTACTGCAAGCTCAAACTAATCTAAAAAGAGTCAAGCCAAAAAGGAGCTGGAAAGGCAAGGGAAAAAAAAAGTGGTATACCTGTGAAAAATGATCAAGTGAGTGTGCTACGTCAATAGTGGTTGTGTTCAAGGCAGACAAAAGTGTGGTTGTATGAGGACGACAAAATCATGCTAATTCAAGGTTTAAACTCACTTTGGAAGATTTGTACATGGAGTCAGCAGGATCAAAGATATTCACAAAATTAGACTGCTCTCAGGCTAATGGCACAAATGAATGTTGGCAAGGATAACCAGCAGTACCTGACCATTAACACACACAAAACACTATTTTTATACTAAATTATGCTGTGGTGAAATAAGCCACCAAAAACTGCTTTGCAGTCAGAATCATAGCCTACTATTCCTTTTCAGAGAGCAAATATAAACATTCATACAGTCGCAGAAACAGGCCCTTCGGCATAGCATACCCATGCAACCAAAAAGTACCAAACCATACTATGCCAATTTCCAGTATTTAGTGCATAGTTTCTATGCCTTGGCAATTCTATTGCTCATGTAGCTCCTTAAATTTTATGAATATCCACACATCCATCACCCCTCAGTCAGTGCCACATTCTAACTACCCTCTGGGTGAGAAAGTTCTTCCTCAGGTTCCCTCTAAACTGCTTACCCCTTACCCTAACATTTATGCCCTCTAGTTTAAGATTGCTACAGGAAAATGTTTCCTATTACCTACCCTACCTATGGCCTCATAATTTTGCACACCTCTATTCCATCTCCCTTCAGCTTCCTCTGGCCCACCCAGTCTCTCCTCATAACAGAAATGCTCCATTCCAAAATACACCCATGTGAATCACCTCAGCGCCCTCTCCAATGCAATCATATCCTTCAGATAGTGTGGCAATCAGAAGGGCACACAGAACTCCAGCTGTGGTCCAACCAGTGTTTTATAAATCAATACCATAATCTCCCTACTCTTATATTCTCTGCCCCAGCTAATGAAGACAAACATCCTGTACATTTTCTTTATGTTATCCACCTGTGCTGCCATCTTCAGTGATCCTTGTAAACCAAAGTCCTGCTGTTCCTCAATATACCCTTAGGTCCCACTATTCATTATGTGTTTACATCAAGACCCTATTGGACAGCATTACAGGTCAGGTTGGTTTCTCAAACAATCCAAACTTGATTCTCATTGCCTGTGCAGCAAATTTTAAAATCCCAGCACAGTATCCAAAATGTGGCAGACTTGACAGGCATAATTTAATCAAATATATCAGTTAGTCCGATGTTAGCCCAGTGCTGCCCCGATGTTAGTCTGGGCACGCCCTCTGAACTGCCGGTTACTGGAACATGCCAGTCAGTCAAGTGGCAGGTAACCAAGCTTTTACTGTAAATAGTATACTGTCTTGTAAATAAACTTTCAACTCTTTGAATATATATTTGCTGTGTCTCAATATATTTCTGATCACAAATATTATTATTTGAAATGCAAACTTCAAATTCTGTTTTAGTTAAGGTTCCTCCCCCTGCTGTTTGGGCATCTAATCCTCATGTTATCAACTCTTTATTGTCATTCATTTCCTTCTCTCACCTCAACATTGAGGCAGGCCGTCCTAATCATCATGGGGATTATCGAGTTTTCTGAGGTATAGTTTACTTCCAAGAATTATCCATTAAAATATATATATTTAAAATTAATAATGGCTCAATTCAAGTTACAACTTGGGCAACATTTCTTTCAAAATTAGACTGTACCACTGCATATTTCCTTTCTCCAAATTTTGAAAATCCATGACAATTTTTTCCATTCTTAACCCATACCCTAGTCTGTACCCTTAGAAAACAAATAACTGCCCTCTCCTCTCACATCCACCATTCTCACCCGACTCCAATAGGCCCACGCTCCTACACCCTTTTCACTTTCCCATTATTAGAATAATCAGCATACCTCTGCCACAGACTAGAATATCATCATCTCCTGTATATTTCACTCTGCTCTGAAGGTGGAATTTAACAACAGTGATGGAGTGAAATGTGAACTTCTTTTAAAAACCTTCAGAAGGAAGAAGGGGGATTGAAGAGTTAAAAACTTCATTGCACTGAATGCCAGTCTATTCAATTCTCACCTGATGTCCATGCCATCCCATCTAGCTGGTTCTTGATAATTATTTGAAAACTTACCTTGGACACATTTTCTCCCCACACTCATGCTAAAGCACTAGAAGGTATTTAATTGAATAGAAAACTAGTGCTTAGCTATTTACGTTCAATTACCTGAGAAGATGACTCACATCATTCCACTCAACTCCATCAGTAATAGCACACAGAAGGAAGCCCAATTATTATCACAAGATCTTCATTCAGAAGTGTCTCCAGACTTGTATCCCAACCTGCTATCATCAGTCCTATGACTTTACTCCATTAATTATTCACCACACCTTCTGCTCACCATCATGAAGCAATGTCTAACCCTCTGCAATTATTTTCCAAAAACATGGCCTTACTTCCGCTTTCCTAGTGATACTTCTTCCCTAATTTACTATATGCCAAATGAGAACCAATCCTCCCCGGAACTGAATTCAAAAAGCAAGCATAGAAACAAAGTACAAATCATTCTGGAGTACCTCCCCATAGCTAGTGAAAAATGACATTGGTTGAAGGTTAAATACAAAGCACTTCACCATCCTATCAGTTATTGCAAAGTAGAGAATTTGAGAAAAAAATAACAAGAGAAACTGCATTCTAAGAAACATAATTGATTTCTTTTCCCATTTTTACAAAGAACAGAACAAAATAGCTGAATCCTTGTGTATTGTTAAACAGGAATAGAAGACAATAACTTACTGGTGAAATATGTGATGCCATTTGCAGCGTCTCCATATTGGTCTCAAATGTGCCTATCAGATCATGTGACCCATCATTGTCATAATCGTAGCAAGTTACCTGAAAGAAATCTTCCATGAATAGGCTGAAGTGTATAAGTGGCAAGTTAACATGGGCCTTATATTTGTATAGCACCTTGCTCCCTATCCCTTGGATTCTGGTTACAGAAATAAAAACAGGAAATGAGATAAGTAGCAAGTTCAGCAGCATTTGTAGAGAGAAACAGAGTTAAGGTTTCTGGGTCATTGACCCATTAGAAAGTTCCTGATGATAGGTCACCAACTTGAAAAATTAACTGCATTTCTCTTCACAATTGCTATCTAATTTGTTGATATTTAAGTAGTTCTGGCTTTTATTTCAGATATCCCACATCCAGAGAAATCTGCTTTAAACAACACATTAAAAGCACACTACCTGCAGGACTTGAAAAATACTTTAATCCAGACTTGAAATGTATCTAAAGCGATTCTGTGTCATGTACTTCTGCAATCTGTTATGCAACATGTGCACTGGCTAAACCAACATAAGGAATAGAAGTTTACCACAAACAACAATGATCAGGCATCACTGCAGACATTATATTCCCATGGATAATCTTTCAAACCACTACACTGGAGTAAATAAAACCTATACACATAGGCTACTCGTATACAGTACATACACAAATAATACATTGATTAATAAAGGCAGCACTGGATGAGAATATTTCTAAAAGGTTTAACATGCAGGACTTATCAAGATGATTGCCCACAGATATTTACGTGCTTTTATTGTTTACTTTTAAATAGAAAAAATAAAGTTTATATTTGTTGGACTATTAAGTCAATTTTATAACAGGAAGCAAAGGAAAGCGAACCTATGAAAGAAAGAATGAAATAGCTCAGAGGTCTTCAAATTTCTATATTTGTGTCTATTTGCTCAAGTGCAGTTGAGTATTGATCACTAATGCTGATCCAAGGTTTTAGCGAGTAACTTTAACAAAAAACTAATCAGTAAAGCTATCTATAGCATAAAACCCAGATAGTGATAAAAAAATGATCTGATTCACTAATGCCCTGCAGGGAAGGGAATAGGTCATTTTTTTGGTCTGGCCTAATGTGGTTGACTTTTACATACCATCCAAAATCATGTAGCATGCCATTCAGTTCAAAGGCAATAAATGCTGGTCCTGCCGGCAAAGCATGGATCATAAAAAACAGAAAACTTTACAAATAAGATGGAAAGTAAATATTTTTTGTTGTTTAGTAATGAGAATAAACCTTAAAAAAATCTTTCTAAAGCATACTTGTACTGGTAGATACAAGTGAAAAATACCTTGATTGGCTTCTTCAAGTCACTATTACAAAGCGACTGCAAAGGAATTTTATATGGTTTCCAAGTGGGATTTAAGTTTCGTTTTATCACCTGAAAATGACAAAAAAAAAGTAAATACAATCATAGAAATACCACAAAAAGTGTATTTTATGTTTTGTATCTTTTCTCTGTGTAAATGAATTAATATTTAATTGCCCAAATAGAAAGTGTGAGAACTGTAGTTTTGGAACTTTGTTTAAGATTATGCAGCTTGTATATGTTCCCTGAATTTGTTCACTAGACAGAGAAAGTAATATTTACACTTCACTGAAATGACAGAATAAATGTTGTAGGATTACTTTATTTCTTTACTCAAAGAGACCATTTTCCAAGTGGCCAGTTCAAATAATAAAATTTTCCAGTTCACGAATTCTCTATTTCCTAGGTAGGCAAAAATTCTGCATGATGCTTTCTTGGCCAATCTGCCTTGCTCCATAAATTACACCTTTTCCAAAGCTTTACTGTAATTCTCTTTCAAACACTCATCCATCTTCAGTTACAACCCCCATTACCTCAGATTAAAACTTTCATCCACCTGAACCCCTACATGACTTTGTCCCATTCTATCTATACAACAACTTCCAGCTTAACATTCTTTGGAAGATTTGTGTTCTCGAGCTCAGGGATCATGTTTCCCCACACTCCATTCATTCCATATCAGCACCAATCTCTTCAGCAGATTAGGTTCTACTTGCATGAATTGCCTTCCTTCTACTTCAAAGCACTCACTAACATTCATCTCTTTAAAAACCAAGTCATTGGTTACTCCTCCTATCATCATCTTTGGCTCAATATCTACCTTAATCTGATGACACTTCTACGAAGCTCAACTAGAAGACATCTCTAAATGAAGATGCAATTGGTGCTAATATTTCTGTGGGTTCTACCACCACCAAGGATTCAAATAAATTTATGCTGATACTCCAATACAATGTGAAGGGAATATCACATTGTTAAAGTTTAGAATACGAATTTAAAAGCTTAAATTATATTGTACGTTTTTGAAAAGTATGCATTTTTCTTACACAGGAACATCATTAATGCTAAAAGGAGGATATTTTGTAGGAAAATACTCATTTCCAGGGAAAAAAAGTAAAGACTAAAATAAAAGTTTGTATTTTTCCCCCAATGTAACTGAACACATGGTGGCTGTTTGGGAAAGCAGGCAATTAAACTATTGTAGTTCTCTTTCCCCAATCTAAACATATCCCTTTGACAGTGAAAACCTTCAGAGGATATTCAGACACGTGTAGATGGCCTGAAGCTCTACCCAATCAAGGATGGGAGGCTGTGGAGGTCACAAGAAGTTGGCAGAGAAATGGAAAATGAGCCATCTTACAACAGTAATCTAATACAAAATGGATATCACCTAGAAAAACAAAGGACTGCAGATGCTGGAATCTAGATGAAAAAACAACAAGATGCTGAAGAAACTCAGCAGGCCAGGCAGCATCCGTGGAGAAAAGCAGGTGGTCAACTTTTCAGGTCAGGACCCTTCTTCAGGACTGAAGATAGGAAAAAGGGGAAGCCCAATATATAAGGGGGGGGGGGGGGAGAAAAACAGAGCAATGATAGGTGGACAAAAGAGGGGAGGCAGGGTGGGCACAAGGTGGTGATAGGCAGATGCAGGTAAGAGACAGAGGTAGGCAGATGCAGGGGAGGAGGGGAGAGCAGATCCACCAGGGGATAGGTCAAAAGTATGGAGGCAGGTGCCCCATGGGGGGAGGGGTGGTGGAGGAAGGAGAGGAAATAAGTGAGGCGAAAAGATAGATAGGCTAAGAAAGGGAAGAAAAGGAAAAGAAAAAAAGGCATGGTGGGGGTAGGGGTGGTTTGGTTTACTTAGGGTGGGAGAATTCGATGTTCATGCTGTTAGGCTGTAAGGTCCCAAGACGAAAAATGAGGTGTCGTTCTTCGAGTTTGCGCTTGGACTTCTCCTGGCAGTGGAGGAGGCCGAGGTCTGACATATCACTGATGGAGTGGGAGGGGGAGTTGAAACAACTGGCAACGGGGAGATGCAGATTGCAGTTACGGACAGAGCACAGGAGTTCTACGAAACGGTCACCTAGTCTGCGTTTGGTCTCACCAATGTAGAGGAGGCCACATTTGGAGCACCGAACGCAGTAGATAATATTAGGGGAGGTGCAGGTAAAACTCTGCCTCACTTGAAAGGATTGTTTGGGTCTCTGGATGGAGGTGGTGTAGGGGCAGGTATTACACCTATGGTGGGGGCAGTAGAAAATCCCCGGGATGGGAGTGGGATGGGTGGGGATGGAGGAGTGAACTAGGGAATTGTGGAGAGAGCAGTCCCTGCAAAAGGCAGAAAGAGGTGGGGGAGGAGAAGATATGCTTGGTGGTGGGGGGATCCCATTGGAGATGGCAGGAGTGGCAGAGAATGATGTGTTGGATACGTTGGCTGGTGGAATGAAATTTGAGGACAAGGGGGACCCTATTCCTGTTGGGTCTGGGAGGGATGGGGGTGAGAGCAGAGGTGCGGGAAATGGCAGAGATGTGGGTGCAAGCTCTCTTGACCACAGCAGGAGGAAAGTCACAATTAGTAAAGAAGTTGGATGTCCTGATGGAAAGCCTCATCATGGGAGATGTGGCAGAGGGGGAGAAATTGAGAGAAAGGGATAGTGTCCTTGAAAGAGATAGGGTGAGAGGAGCTATAATCAAGGTAGCCGTGGGCGTCAGTGGGTTTGTAGAAGACGTCGGTGGATAATGAATCTCCTGAGATGGAGAGGGAGAGATTGAGCAAGGAGAGAGAGGTATCAGAGATAGTCAAAGTGAACTGAAGAGCCACGTGAAAATTAGTGGTGAAATATATGAAACTGTTGAGTTCCACACGGGTGCAAGAGGTGGCACCAATGCAGTCGTCAATACGTATGGCAGAGAAAGAGTTGAGGAATGGTGCCGGAGTAGGCTTGGAACAGAGACTGTTCAATGTAGCCAACGAAAAGGCAGGCATAGCTGGGGCCCATGCGAGTGCTTGTCGCTATACCCTTGGTCTGTAGAAAGTGAGTGGAATCGAAAGGGAAGTCGTTTAGAGTGAGGACAAGTTCAGCCAGGCGGAAGAGAGTGTTAGTGGAAGGGCACTGGTTCTGGTAAGGCCATCATGATGGGGAATGGAGGTACATAGGGACTGGATGTCCATGGTGAAAATGAGGTTGTGTGCGCCAGAGAACTTAAAGTTATGGAAGAGTTGGAGAATGCAAGGGGTGTCACTGATGTTTGGGGGGGGCGCCGGGTAGGTGAATTGGACTGGGGGCACAGAATAGTGTCCAAGTATGAGACCAAGAGAACACTGAGACAATAGGTCTGCCAGGACAGTCCTTCTTGTGGAATGTGGGGAGAAGATAGAAGCGGGCAGCCCTAGTTTGCAAGACTATCATGCTGGTAGCTGTGGGGGCAGGTGGGGGGGTGGGGGGTGGATGAAGAGATCTCCCAAGGTGATGAGGTCTGTGATGGTGTGGGAGATAATGTCCTGGTAGTCCTTGGTGGGGTCATGGTCCAGGGGTAGATAGGAGGAAGAGCCCGACAGTTGGCATCTGGCCTCTGCAAGGTAGAGGTCAGTATGCCAGACTACCACGGCACCATCTTTGTCGGCTGGTTTGATGACTATGTCAGGGTTGGTGCAGAGGGAATGGAGAGTGGAGTGTTCAGAACGGGTGAGGTCGGAGTGGGTGAGGGAAGCAGAAAAGTCAAGATGGCTGATGTCTTGCCGACAGTTGGCTATGAATAGGTCCAGGGAAAGTAACAGGTCCGGTGGGGGAGTTCAGGTGGAAGAAGAGGGCTGGAGGCAGGAGAACGGGTCAGCGGAAGGGGGAAGAGGACTCCTTACCAGAGGAGGAGGAGGCATGGAGGTGGAAGCCGTGGAAAAAGAGCTCAGCATCATGATGTGCTTGGAATTTGTTGAGGTGAGGGTGTAGAAGTATGAAGGTGAGGGTGTAGAAGTATGAAGGTGAGGCCTTTGCTGAGAGCAGACTGCTCAGCCTCGGAGAGGGGGAGTTGGGGGGGGGGGGGTGTGGGAGGGAGAGATGGTAAAGACCCGGCAGGGGTTAGAGTCGGGGCCAGAGGAGGAAGGGTGGGGGAAGGGGGGGGGGGGGTAGAGGGTCTGGGCTGGTGAGAGGAAAGGGGAGAGGGGGGTTGGGAATGGTACAGGGATAAACAGTGGGATGAAGGATAGGAGGTAAATGGAGGGGAGGGAACAAGAGGGGGAGCAGGAGGAGGGGTCAGGGTTGGGGGTGGGGGGTTGGGAATGGTCTGGAGGATAATCAGCTATCTATTTATCCTCTTTGGCTTAACAGCCCAAAGTCTTCTTAAATCAATGAAAAAGACTGAAACTGCATTTTAAAAGCCTAATCAAAATTAAACTATGATACCTACTAATATTGTGTTTATCTTTCACTGAAATAGTAATAGCCTAATTTATTTCAAACAGGATCAATTGGTACTTTGATAAAAAACTTCAACAGTTATAAAATCAGTAAGAAAGGTTTTGAGAAAACACAGTAACCTACAAGTCATTTATATAAAATTAGAACATTCCATGAAGAGGAGGAAGCATTTCTATTGATATGGAATATTTACTATCGCAAAGTCCTTCAGAAAACACCTCTCACCTCTGTCCTATGCACCATTTGCCATTTTCCATCAGGCGTCTGTTTACAAAATTCCAGGTAAGGATCTGATTTTCCCCAAAAATCCTAGAATCACAAATAAAACCAAAATGCTGCATATTATTTCTGGATATAAAACTTAACAATGTAAATTAATATCTTCCAAATAAGTTACTGATGGTGTTTTATTTTTATAAAAAGGCGTGTATTACCTTTTTATCCAGCTTGCGAGCTTGAACTTCAAAGTTAACCACTCGATTATCTTTTACTTCTTCTGCAAAAATCTAGAGAAGCAAAACCAACATTATTTACTTGAAAGTTACATTATCTTTTGATCTACTTGAGAATAATCCATTAATAATCTTTTGGCCCCAGGGTGAACTGCACTTTAGAGATAATTCAGAATATCTACTCCCAGACAACCCGCTGTACTACCCATCACTTGATTAGATGGGAGACAAATTCAGGAACGCCTTCAAACTACTCTCCTATTTCCCAAGAAAGTCAATTCCATTCAGCTCTTCCTTACAAAGTAATGAGATCAGGAATTCAACCAATAGAACAGTATACAAGTGCTTGGCTGTGTAATGCTGCTCTAATATAAATACACTGTTGCATTACTGTAAATGACTTGCACAAAGTTACTTCAAGAACCATGCTTGGCCTGAGACAATAGAAGAAGCAGAGAGTTCTACCCCAGGGAGAGGGATCGGAGGTGATTGATGAAGCTAATGTAAATCCAACAGATACTGCCACAGGTCAAACAGGTGGGCAGCTTGGAAGCCGGTGCACTCCTTTGGCTGTCTTCAATGGCCAATTCCAATGAATGGATACAAAGTTCTCAACAACACTCCAAGTACTCCTCCACTGTTAGTAGTCATGGGCTACAGATTCCCATGAGTCAACAGGGGATGTTACTCTCTTTCACAGAGGCTTTAAGAACATCCTTAAATCTTTTCCTATCCACCAAGTATTCTCATGTTATGGCCTCGGAATAGATGGTGGTGAACTTAATCATGGATGCCTGCCTTCATTGCGACATGGCTCTCAAGATATGGAAAGTACTTCATATTTAAGGGTTTTGGACCTTTATTGCCCGGAACAGGCTGGTGGGGTTTAGTAGTTTTGAGAATGTTAAGCATATGGCCCATCTTCTCTTAAGTGCTTCAATGAACGTAGACAATAACTTGAGAGCTCAGCTTCCAAAAGCACCCACACACACAAGCATTACATGCATGTTATAATTCGATGACTGAAGTTAGTTTTTAATCTGTCCAATAGATTAGCAACAGATCAGCAGGAAATATGCAACATTTCAATGTAAAAGATTAAAAGTGTTGGGGCAACGCTGGGTTTGACAACAATCTGCGTGGAGATTGTGTATGCTATGAACTTATTAGTGAAGATTACAGTTTGATGCAAGATGGGGGATGAATTTCTGTGAACTGCCAAATTTATGGGTGCTCCATAGAGCCTCATGTTTTAGGGTGTTGCTGTTTTTACTTTACAAAATCCAAAGGCCAGGTACAGTGGCCAATGCTATTTCCTCTATTTATTCTGGAGTTGACGTATAGTGAGATCTTAAAGCAGGCTTAAAAGACAAATAGGTCTGATTGTCATATAATCAATGACACTGGATCCTTATACAGAGCATTCTACTCTTCCTCATAGATAAATAGTTTTCTTAAAATATTGTTAATGCAACACTATTCAAAATCTTTGAGCCCTCCTCACTTAAATTACGTTTTATGTGCTGGGTGATTGCCTTTAAGACATGATTAACGTTAGTAAACAAAATCAATTGCACACTTCACACATAACTAACCCTTTAACAACTGGCAGAGGCACCCAAATGGCCTGAAACAATGTGGACATCTTCTCAAATATGATAACCAACCTGACCCTGAAATTTTCCAAGGAACCAGCATTAAATTGGCTTATTATTGTCACACATACTGAGGTACAGTGAAAAACTTGTCTTGCATATCGTCCATACAGATCAATTCATTACAACAGTGTATTGAGGTAGTACAAGGTAAAAACAATAAGAGTACAGAATAAAGTGTTACAGTACAGAGAAAGTGCAGTGCAGGTAGACAGTAAGGTGCAAGGTCACAACGAGGTAAATTGTGAGGACAAGATGGACTCTTGATCTCACAATCTATCTTGTTGTTAAAGCCAGTTTGAATAAAGAATACCAGCAGTAAAACAGAGAATCATTAATTTGTGTTCATTTGATCACTAATCTTTAGCAAGGTTTGGGTTTGTACCGTGATTGTTCCTTTTCCTGCCGCTTTCCCATTGTGCAGCACAAGGGGTCTGGTCAATTTCTTGCTGGAGACAATCTGTCAAAAGAATTCAAATTTGTATCAATTCATTGACAAAAATATAGAATCCAAGCAAATCAACTAACTTAAAAGTGATCCAATTTTTCTCAAAAGTGGATTTTCCTCATGCAAGCACATGCATTTACTTGAAATTCAGCCAAGACAGGAACTCTAAATGCTCTTATGGATTAGTTTCAACACATTGCCTCTGATATTGGAACTGAATTTCAGAGGCAGAGTACAATGCACCAATACTGAATGTTTAATGCTACCAACTGGGAATGAGTTTCTTGATATATAAATTTCAAACGTGTGTTGTCATTGACCTTGAAGATGACAAAAGTAGATCAGTATTCCTAGAAGAGCATGGATTATGATTACCACATACTCCATAATCATTCCTCCATAAACTTCACATATTCTGTGCCAGTGTATTGGGCATCCAATGTCCATGCTACTGACCCATTTTCTTGCCAATTTCTTTGAGGTTCTAACATGATACCATTAATATTCTAGGACAATAAGAATTTTTTTTTATAGCTACATGAATACCACTTTGAAGATATTCCACCTTCTGTGGGCAGAGAAGGAATTTATAGTAAAAATTAACATATCCTGAAACTTCATTAAGAAGGTTTAAAAGTATATTCATGAAAATTCTTGTGGTACACAAGTACCATAATATGAAACATCCTTCATTGATTGGTGCCAAACACAAATCAAACAGCTTACTTTAATACCAATGAAAATTTTAAAAAAAGCTTCAGATGCTGTAAACCTGAAATAATAGGAAAAGAAAATGCTGGAAACACTCAACGGGTCAGGCAGCATCTGAGGAGGAGAAGTGATATTTACGTTTCAGATCCAAGACTCATCAGAATTTAACATAATTTAATCCACTTGGTTACTGAGTAGTTCAAGGAACAAATGAATGAAATAATTGTACTTACCTGGCCCAGAGTGCATTCAAATTCCCCTAGGAAGTCATCATCACCCAGATCAAAAGTTTCATTATCAATATCATAGACTCCAAATTTTAGCTTCTGGACTTGCTCAAAATAATAATCTATCAGAAATTTCTTAGAAAATTTTGGATCAAGGCAATTCTTAACCATTTCTGTACGACCAATCTAGGAAAGACAAAGATCAATGAACTTCCAGTGCAATGAAATATTTGATCATTACTTCTTCAGCACAATCAGAATAAAAGGTCTGAAGTCTAACAGGGAAGAGAAAATAAACAACAACATAAATTCTAAACTAGCTATAACTTCTGTAAAAAAACATCCAAGCAACAGTCACTAGATGTGTCAAATCTCAGACCAGATCAGGAGCAAGACATTATTAGCATGATCTTTTGGGCAATTTCATCTCAGTCAAAGCCCAAGAGTGCAGCTTTCGTAACAATATTAATGGACACTGGGGTAAGCAGGAAGTAAAACTACTGAAGCTCAAGGTGTGGCAATAGTTTCCAATCTGCATATTTTAATACGTTCTCATTTCCAACCTGAAGCAAAAAATCAAATCTTAAAATGTAGACACAAATACATAAACGCGCCATCTTGCATAGTACGGCCAATTGAATAGGTAGCAGGCTAAAAACTAAGGCTACATCACTTTTGCATAGTTAGCAATCCACATAAATACATTTTAATCAGGATAGATGCTAGAAGTTTTCTATAGTGTTCACGTACATTGTGAAAAATACACAAGGATATTCCTTACCTCAACCCACTGATTTCCACCAGTATTTAGAAGGAGTGCACAGAGTGGATCAGATTTAGAGAAAACATCTTTATCCAGTAGATTTTCACAGGAGATGCTTAGTTCCACCTTACTCACACAATCTGCCATCTGTAAACCTGCAGTGCACATTATAATATGTGGCATAATACTGAAATAGTTTAAGCTTTATTTACTAAAAGATAAACAACTGCATATAACACGATAATCGCCATCAACCTAATGGGAACTGAATTCATCATTACGAAGTCTTTGTGAAGTCCTTCAATACTCTTTTTAACCACTAGATTAAAATCTGGAGCATATTTTGGTATTGGTATATTATTGTCACTTGTACTGAGGTACAGTGAAAAACTTGTCTTGCATACCAATCTTACAGATCAATTCATTACACAGTGCAGTTACATTGGGTTAGTAACAGCAATGATAATTTATATTAGAAATAATTGGGATCCTTTCTTTTTCAGAAAGGACCATTCTTGCTTATGCTTCAGTGAATGAGTTGACTATGACCTGGAGTTCAAACTCCCATTTGTCCCAAAAATCAATTCCACTCTACCTGGAAGCTTATTGAAGGTAAGGTGTAACATGACAACAAAGATTGAAAAAGTGTCAGAAGAATGACATCCTTACTTGACACCTATCTGCATTAAAATGGCTGTATTTTGAACCAGTTGGTTAGCATCATGGCTTGCACGTCATCATGCAGCAAACATTAAGGAAATGAATTTCCACCAGCAGCCAAATACGAGAACAGTGCTCCACAAAACTCCTGACTGAGAGTCAAAGACTTTATCAATGTCAAAAATGAGTCATGTAGTAGTTGGTGCTGCTCCTCTAATTTCTCTTGGAATTGCTGTGGTACAAATCATGTCCAGTGTGCCTCTAGAAAGATAGAGTTCATACTTTGATTCAAGCAGCAGCTCTTCAGCAACGTGAGTGTGGAGGACCCTGATGATGGCTTTCCCTGTCAATAGACAGCAGAGGGTCTCCTCTGTTGGATATCACCCTTCTTGAAGATGGTCCCAACTGTAACAACTCTGAGATCCAGAAATATTCAGCTCTTCCCAGATGTGTATGATGAGGCTATGGATCTCTGACTGAATGAAGCACATCATCCACAATAAAGATCCACAAAGAGACTCTGGATAATGTAATGGACCATTTCCTATATCCGTGGAACTACCTTTTAATGAAGGTAGATGTAGCTGATAAGATTAACAAAGACCTTTAGTGCTCCTGCACAATTTCTGACCATCTGAGGAAAAGGATATTTGAAGATCAAGTCCATCACAGCAACTCTTGGAATTGCTGTGGTGCAAATCACGTCCAGTGTGCCTCTAGACAGATCGAGTTCAGACTTGTATGCTCCTGAGACGTGGACTACATAAGCAAATTCCTTTTAAAAAACGCAGCAGTCTAACTGACTCCAAGAGTGTTCCTGTCCCACAAACTGCTTGTGATGGAGACAAGGAGCATTCAAAATGGCACCAAGAGCCTCAGAGTCTATATGTCAGGAGCATAAAGAAGCCCAATATAAACAGCAGAAGCAGACATCAACTAATAAACTACCCACCCACAGTGGTGGGACAGGGACACTCGGGAGTCAGTAGGCCTGCTGCATTTTTTTTTAAAGTAGCTTCTTTTTCCTTTGTCCACCTGTAATCATTTACTGTGATAGAGCTCAGAACAGAGTGTCCATATTTGGAGTCTAGTGGCTGGCATGTGAATAATGTGGCCTAACCAAAGGAGCTGACAGTGAAATTAGATCCTTAATGCAGGGGATACAGGACAGAATAGGAACAGGCTCTTCCTCCCACAATATTATGCCAAACTAATTCAGCTAATAATGGCTAATTAAATGAATCCCTTCTGCCTGCACATGATCTATATCCCTTCATTCTCTGCATATTCATATGTCTAGGAGCCTCTTAAATGTCTCTATCATATCTGCCTCTATAATGGACTCGTCAGTCACTTCAGAACCTACAGAAATGGAATGGAAACAAGTCATCCTCAATCCCAAATCCAACTGAGATACAACCATCCTCATAAAAAAAAACCTTCAAGAAAGTGATAGAAATAATTAGAAGCATAAAAAGTGTCCCATGAATCTAAAACATCTGTTTCTTTAAAAGAAAACCTCCACAATGATTCTCTTTCTATTAGCAAATTCTGGCCAATAACCAGTAATATGTTATGACTGCATATAGACTGTTTGCTGTACAATCATGTTTTTTGGGAGTGGGTAAGGAGGTGGGGAGACCATCACTGCACTGTTTGTTTTCAATCATTTGTACATCAAACAGTGAGGGAGAAATTTGTGTCACCAGACACATGTCAATGTCATCAACAAACAAGTCCATGAATTTGTAGAATAAAACCCCCTCTTTAGGTTCAGCTTATCTGGTGCTGAAACAAGTTCATGATCTATAAAATCTCAACAATTGTTACTGCATGAACTTTAAAAAAAAATCCAACCTTGGATCTAGGCAAAGAAGATTACTCATTCTTGTTCACCCCAAAAGGACCTTCCGCAGAATCCTTGCAGTTCTTATGGTGATGATACTCTCTCATATTGTATTATATAGACAGTTCAAAGATTCTGGTCCATAACAGTGAATGGATAGTGGTATAACTTCAAGTTAAAATAATTGCGACTTGGAAAGGAACTTGGAAGGTGGTGTTCCACAAGAGTTGTTCCTCCTGTGTGATTTGCTAGGGAGAACATGTAATACAGGTGAAACTCTCTAGTCCGGCACCCCAAGATGTGATGGGTGCCGGACCAAAGAGAATGCCCCCTGATCATCATCAGCTAATCAGGAGGACTGTTCTTTTTAAGTATCAACACTCCCCAGGTTATGCAAGGGTTCCAAGAACTGTCCACAACCAAAAGTTTCTGCAAGTCAGAAACGCTGTCAACTGAGATCACAAAAATTGCATTGATAGGTTAATTAGCTACATATTAGTACAGATCTTAGTTAATTTTAGATCTTGGTTAGAACTAATTAGCATAGATCTGTACTACAGATTCAAAACATGCCAGACCACAGAAAGCCAGACTAGAGAGTTTCAACCTATAGCTCTTATAGACAAGTCATATTTCAGCTACAGTACAAGTGAATATCAATGGAAGTATTAATTAAATCTCTGCTTTATCTGGATGATATTGAGCTTCTGATGTAGTATTACTGCTATACAAATCCAGGCAAGATGTAAGTATCATGATGATTTTATGCCCAGTCAAAATTACAGAGATATAAAGCTACAAGGCTATGCATGGTGAAAGAAGCCGATAGATGGTACAATGGCAGCTTAAAAAAGATCTTATAAAATACCACCTTATCTCCAATATAAGATATCTTTATTAGTCACATGTACATCGAAACACACACTGAAATGCATCTTTGTGTAGAGTGTTCTGGGGGCAGCCCACAAGTGTCGCCATGCTTCCGGCACCAACATAGCACGCCCACAACTTCCTAACCCATATGTCTTTGGAATGTGGGAGGAAACCGGAGCACCCGGAGGAGACCCACGCAGACACAGGGAGAAGGTACAAACTCCTTACAGACAGTGGCCGGAATTGAACCTGGGTCGCTGGTGCTGTAATAGCGTTACACTAACCACCACACTACCGTGCCTGGGTATCCTTCTCAATATCCCTCTCCTCTTCAAAGTTATCATAGAATTGTACAGCACAGAAAGAGGCTCTTCAGCCCACAACATCCATGCAAATCTCTTTGCCCATCTACACTGACACCATTTCTCACATTAGGTCCGTACCCTTCTATACCTAGCCTTTCCAAGTGTCTATCTAAATGCCTCTTAAACATAGTAATTGCAAATGATTCCACCAGCTCCCCTGGCATCAAGTTCCAGATATCAACCAGTATGATAAAAAAAACTTTGCCCTTCAACTCTATCAAACATTCAACTGTAATCAAAGTATTGAGCATAGGAGTTGGAATATTATGGTGAGGTTGTATAAGACATTGGTGAGGCCAAATTTGGAGTATTGTGTGCAGTTCTGGTCACCTAACTATAGGAAGGATATCAGTAAGATTGAAAGAGTGCAGAGAAGATTTATTAGAATGTTGCTGGGTCTTCAAGAGTTGAGTTACAGGGAAAGATTGAACAGGTTAGGACTTTATTCCTTGGAGCACAGAAAAATGAGGGGAGATTTGATAAGAGGTTTACAAAATTATGAGGGGTATGTGCGAGTAAATGCGAGTAGGTTCTTTCCACCTAGATTAGGAGAGATAAGTACGAGAGGACATGGCTTTAGGGTGAAAGGGCAAAGATTTAGGGGGAACTTCTTCACTCAGAGAGTGGTGGGAGTGTGGAATGAGCTGCCATCTGACATGGTAAATGTGGGCTCACTCTTAAGTCTTAATGGGAGAGGTCTGGAGGGTTAAGGACAGGGTGCAGGTCAATGGGACTAGCGGAATAAAGTTTCAGCACAGACTAGAAGGGCCGAATGGCCTGTTTTCTGTTCTGTAGTGTTCTATGGTTCTAACTCCCTTTTGAAACTCTTCCTTTCACCTTAAGCCTATGCCCTCTTATTTTTGATAAACCTACCATGGATAAAATATTCTAACCATCTACCTTATATGTACATGTTATAATTTTATATACATTCATCAGGCCACCCCTCAGTCTCCTTCGCTCCAGGGACAATAGTCCCAGCCTATCCAATTTCCCCCCACAATTAAAATCCTCCATTCCAACATCCTGATGAATCTCCTCTGCACTCTCTCCAGCGCAACCACATCCCTCCTATAGTGCAGTGTGGTCTAGGCAATGTTGTACAAAATTACAACCTGATGTCCCAACTGTTATATTCAATGCCCTGACCTATGAAGGGAAGCATACTATATGCCACCTTCACTGCTCTATCTACCCGTTTTGTCACATTCAGGGAACTATGGACTTGAGCTCCAAAGTCCTTCTATTCATTAATGCCCTACCATTTACTGTATATATCCTGCCCTGATTTAACTTCCCAAAATTCATCATCTTACACAATCCTCAAGTGTGAATATCAGCCAACTTGTAAATTTATGTGCAGCCCTCAGGAACATCCAACAATCAAATTTAATCCTTGTGTGATAACCAGAGCATGACAATATAGTAAATCTGTAAGTAGAAAGAAATCAAGAAATCTCATTTCAGCAGAAATACAAGACCTTAGCAATTATGTTACCTAGGATGCCACCAAGTAATATGAAATCAATACTGCAAAGTACTTTAAAGGATAAATCCAGGACATACCACTGAGCAATGGCCCAGGCACAAGATCTCCAAAAAACTAAGGCACACCAGACCAGCTGACTCTGTAAAATCCTCTTCATTAACATCTGGATGCACATCAAAATTAGAAAAACAGACTCACAGTAGCCTGTGGAAGTTGAATGCCTCAGAATAAATTAGCTCTTGCAATCATTCAACAAGACCAGGAAACATTCAATCTTGAGTGCCATTCTCATCACATCTGCCATACAATGACCATTCCTATCAAGCAAGCTTAACAAGTTCCCATGTACATTCAATTTCCTTCAGGATCCCGCCATCACTACCTAGTTTCAGGCTGTTTATAATTCCTGTCTCACATTATACATTTAATTCTCATCACAATGATAGGCAATCAATACTGCTTCTAAAAATTGCTGAATTCCAAGTTTAAAAAAAATCAATACATATTCAAATGGAGACCAAAAGTGTTTTATTTCTGCTATAAGTACTGTTGAATGATGACCCAGAGCATAACCTACTCTGTATATCTTTAGAACAACAAGATATTCATAGATATTTTGCGAGTGACCCTTAATTACCTTCATCCTCCTCACAAGCACAGGAATCAACTAGTTTCAACTCATTTGAGTCACCTACTGTGTATATCAGTACACTTTTTTAAAAAACAATAAACTGGATACATCAGATTTTGACACACTTCAAATCTGACACTGGAACTTGTTAAAGGCTGTGGGGACCAGTATTGTTCTTTCCACAAATAATAGTATTTAAATTACATGATAAACTATTTCTGGATAGCCAGCATTACTTTCTGTCACCTATCACAATTGAGTTTTTTTTACATAATTCATTGTATAATTTTATATCATTGTATTATGCTTAACTAACAAGCAGATTGACACCAAAGCTGTATTTTTGTCTACATTTCTCACACCCAGAGTGCTTTCTCTTTATACAGATGGAACTTCTGTTTTGTTTACAAAACAATCAATGTTACAATAGGATGATGCTAATTTACACAAGAGGTGATCAGATAACATTACTATATCTTAGTCATCACATTCCAGTGTGACAAAATGTATCACATGATAACATCAGGATCTGAACTCTCCGTCTCAAATTACTACACACTTGCCAACATATAGTGCCATGCCACTTCAGCAAAATAAAAGCAGCAGTGGCACTGCTTGGTTCTACAGTGACAGTGGAAAACTATTACAGTTCTTTGTTTTCCATGTGAAATCACATACCTGCAAGATCATACTAACTTAATGTTTTACCTTTAAATCAGTACCAAATGAATGAATGCATCTTTCCACACCAAATAAATTTCCTTCCCAATTAGTTTCCTAGAAAAGAACAGAAGCACCTCAAAGAACACATCAATTTTACTATGCCTTTTTGCTTATTATGAATATTTAAATTAAAAATGAATAATGTTGCCTATCAAACCCGCAAAATATTAATCAGATAACCCCCACATAATTGAACTTTTAAATTGTAGGGGTCTTGAGGAAGGGTGGAGGTAGATATGAACAAAGATGGGTACACCATTATGTTTAACTGATCATCCCAGTGTGATGGACTTTGGAACTCAGAAGCCAAAGATGACAGCCCTATCCTGCCAACATTAATAAAAGGAAGCTTTGGCTCACCCACAATTTAACACTGGACAATTGATCAATCATTTTGTTTGGTCAGATAGCTGGTTGCATCACAGAAGTAAATGAAGAGCGTGTGATTACACATTATTAATAAAGGAAATAATATGATGCAGCATAACCACAAGTTCTTATAATGTGGCACCTTATCCACAGATTCCCTCTTACCCTGATCGTTATAACCTCAAGAAACTAACATCTGTCAAACATTATTTCCTTTAATAAATCCATGATGACTCTGCACAATCCTACTGTTATCCATGTCCTCTGTTGACACTCACTCAATAATCGATTCCAGTATTTGACAATGACATCGGACTAACTGGTCCAAAGTTTGCAGCTTTCTCTTTCTATCCATTCTTAAATAGTGGGATTACATTTACTATCTTCCAATCTGTGGAAACCATCCTATAATTTATGGAATTTTGGAAGATGACAATCAGTAGATCCACTCCCCAAGGCCACCTCTTTCAACATCTTGGTTTGCAAGTCATCTCGTCTTCCCAAATAAGATTATTGAAATTGATGTTAATTTATTTCACCACCTCATTCTCACTATATCTGTTGTTATCCACTGTTTCCATCAGATTTTGTCTTTCTTTTTCCCCAGTTGGTTTTTATGACAAGTTGGTTTTTACATTTCTCAAATCTGCCTCACAGTTCAAGTGACCTGGTTTCAATCCCTGTCGGTGTGGAGTTCGTACATTCTCTCAGTGATTGCATGGATTTCCTCTGGGTGCTCTGGTTTCCTTCAACATTTCAAAGACATGTGGGTTGCCAGGTTAATCGGCCACACCCACACCCACACTGGTAAATGGTGCAATCTTGGGGGAGGGAATTGGTGAGAATAAAATAAGATTAACGTGGATGGGTGCTTGGTGGTCAGCATGGAGTCATTGGGCTGAAGGGTCTGTTTCTGTGCCTTATGACTATGCTCTCTTATCAATGTCTTGGTCTTCCTTTGTTGAATTTTAAAATTTTCCAAATTCTTAGACTTATTGCTCTTTTTGGAAACATGACAAGCCTTTTTCCTTTGATCTGAAACTATCTTAAAATTTCCTTGTTAGCCACAATGAGACCACTTCTCCATTTCAGTTATCTGTTCCTTAAAAAAAAGTTACACATATTTATTGTAAACTACGTATTAATTCCTTAAATGTTTATCATTGCTTTCCTATTGTTATTCTTTTTAATGTAGATTCCCACTCTACCATTGCTAACACACCTCAAATATCATAGTTTGTATGTTTAGATTTAAGACCCTAGTTTTGGATTTTCAGTATTAATAAAATTCTGTCATATTATGATCACTTTTCCTCAAATATCCCCCAAACAACAAGACTCCTAATGAATCCATATTACATTGTGCAATACGATCCAAAATAATCTGTCCTTCATTGGATCCTTAACATATTGATCTAGATAACCAAATGCACTTCATAAATTTGTCCTCCACACTACTTCTGTTAATTTGGTTTGATTAGTGTTTATGTAGATTGAAGTTCCCCAGTGATTATTGTATTACCCTTCAAATTTTCCTTATTTTTCCCACTACCATTTGGAGGACCTACAGACGATTTCCTTGTCATTTCTTAGATATAACCAACCGATTCTATTTCTTCATTTTATGAGCTAAGTTACTTTCTCTCTATTGTCCCAAAGTGCTGGGCCCACTATCCCAATGGGTAGGATTTCAACATAGCGTATTAGTATTCGTTTTGGACAACTAAAAGGAGAACAAAAAGAAACAGCGAAAGAGGAAAGACCATGGAGTTACACCATAGAGAACAGAGCAGTCACTAAATGGGTGGAGAGATTGAGGAGGAGGAGGAGGAATAACATGTTGTGATTACAGTCACAAAAATGACTATATACTCCAGGAACCTGGAATCAATCCTGACCTCAGAGACCACCTACAGAGAACAACTCCAGGAACCTGGAATCAATCCTGACCTCAGAGACCACCTACAGGGAGTTTGCACATACCCCTTGTGAACATGTGGGCTTCCACCAGGTGCTCTGGTTCTCTCCCACATCCCAAAGATGCGCTGGTGGGTTAACTGGCTAATGCAAATTATCCTCAAGTGGCAAAAAGAATCAAAGGGGTGTTGATGTGCATGTGAGAGAGAATATGTTGCAGGCTTACAGCAAAAATAAGATGGGAGGGAGCGTATAGAACTGATGGGATTGCTCCATTGGGAGTTGGCATGGACACAACAGGAAATACGGCTTCCTACTGTATCCTAATAAATAAGTAACCCCTTGCATCATGGGTTATGGAGAGAAAACATCATGGAGAGAAAAGAAAATGGATTAATTCAAAAATATAACTGTAGGAAAGGAAAGCAATAGGTAGGTGAATTGGCCACTGAAAATCTCCCCTTATGTGTAGGCAAGTGGTAGACAAGTTTATTGGTTACGAATGTTGAGGATAGTGAAATTTTGGGCTCTCTCTCAGGTGCAAATTCACTAGAATAATACCTGGCAATAATAGAATTAGAGTAGGCTGTACATAGATTAAGTGAGTTAAACTAATGAACATTAATCAGTTTCATTAAACGATTATGATTATCATGAACTTTCAACAGTTCTGAATCAGTGGTGTGCAGAAACAACAATTCACCTTGGCTCTTCTCCCTCTCATCTATTCATTGAACTTGATTTAGAGGACAGAGCGAACCCATTCAAAACCCGCTGCTGTCAGTTACAGCAGATCAGTGGATTGTCCATCTTCTGTTTTTCTCAGATGGCAGTTCTTGACTGTTGCACCAAGTTCTCATGGAGCTCAGAATCACCTAGCCTTTGCATCATCACACAGCTTCTGCTACCTACAATCTAGGCCACATTAACATGAATCAGGGCACTCAGACTGTTAAATTGTGGGAGGCCTCTGGCTTAGTGAAGTACGAGCAAGGAATGGGATCTCTGCTCAATCTAGGAATTGGGGAAGAGATGAAAGACTGGAGTCTAAAACCCATGAACAATGGATTTTATTGGACTCGAGCTCCTTTGTAGTTTAATTATTTCCCCATGAAATGTTTGACAAGTACATACTTCAATCCATTACCATTGCATGCTTTACTTGTCTACTTTATAAACCGATGCCAAAAATTAATCTCAATGCTACAGATTCACATACATACAGACTAGTTAGATTCTGACTTCTCATACTCACCCTTGAGTCACCACTCCAAATGCATAGTCTACTGTTGTATTGAACTCAGTTTCTCATTATTTAGTTCCGAGCAGATTACAGGATTTATCAAGTGTGCTTCCAGCTATTTCAGTTTTTGTTACAAATTGCATTGTACCAGGAAGAATAGTAGGACATGTGTTATGGACTCAGTGAAAGTCCCTTTAAGATAGAGAGTGTGTGTGTATGTGTGTGTGGGGCGTGCTTACGTCAATAGAAGATAAAGGACGTAATGACGTTCTTGAAGAAGTCAGAAGAAGAAGAAGGAGAGAGAGAGAGAAGGGAGAGAGACACCAGCCTGCTTGTTTTCTCTATCGATGGATGAGAAACAATAACTGTGTTTGCCACTGAAATCCATGTATGGAAGTTGGAAGTAATCCGGTGGAGTTCACTTTGTTGCTGACCTGTAGAAGGAAACAGGTATTTGTGTGTGGACGACCACGGTTCGGATGCTTTTCGGGGTGAGGAAGTCACTACCGAGTAAACACTGAAGTGTCGTTTGGGTTTCATCGTGGAACATTTGGATTTCGTATGTACTCTCTCTATGTTTTTCTACATCTACATCTTATCTTCAGACAACGGTGGTTGTTGAAGAAGCCCTTGCTCATGTTTCACCTTATGGCTTGCGGAACTGAACTTTAAGAACCATTCCGGAACTGGGAGTTTTGGACTTTGCCACACCCACACACACACGAAGAGTTTAGTTTTGGGGTTAACGTTCGAGGTTTAACATTTTTGAATTCTAACATACTAACATTTTTACTTTTATTTTATGTATTATCATAAGTAGTGATTAATAAAATAGTTTTTAACACTAAATCATGCTCAGTGTGTTTCTTTTGTTGCTGGTTCGTGACACATGACAAACAAATAAAGGCAGGAGTAGACTATTCAGGTCTGCTCTGCCATTAAATAAAATCATGGTTCCCGAATATAACTAATCCCTCATTCCTACAGCATCCTTTCACACACCCTAACCCCCAGAAAGAATTTGCATACCCCATCCTAAAACATTCAAAGACTCTGCTTTCAAGTTTTTTTATATTTTAAAGAGTTCTAAAGACTCATAAGCCTCTAAGATGTTGCAATTTTGTTTTTTTCCAAAGGGATAGCCATTTTTAATTAGCGACCAATTATTCTGGATTCTGCCCTGTCACCACATTCACCCTGTCAAGATGCCTCAATTTAAATCAAATCATCTCTCATTCTTCAAATACAAGACTAGCTTGACTTATCTTTCTTCATCAGAGGGCCTGCTCATTCCAGTTATTAGTCTAGTAAACCTTCTCTGAAGTACTTCCAATGTGTTAACATCCTTCTGTAAGCAAGTAGACCAACATTGCACAGAGTTCTCCAGATGTCGTCTTATATAATGCCTAATATAACAAGCATAACCTCCCTACTTTTCTATTCAATTCAATTCAATTCATCGGCAATAAACAAATATCCTCTTCGCAACTTATTTTCTTTGTGTCATCAAAAATATAGTGACCATTCTTTTGGTTCTTTCATCCAAGTCATTTATATAAATCAGTAAAAAGTTGAGTCCCCAGTACTGATCCCTGTGGCACATCACTCATTGCATCTTGCCAACTGGAAATGAACACATTTAAGCCTACTTTCAATCTCCTGTTAGCCAGTCAATCTTCTATTCATGCCAATACATTATTTCCTCCACCTTGTGCTTTTACTTTCTGCAATAACCTTTGATGAAGCACCTTATCAAATGCCTTTTAGAAATCTAAGTATAGCACGTCAATCAGTTCCCTTTATCCACAGCATGTTACTTCTTTGATTAATTTCAATAAATTGGTCAAACATGATTTACTTTTCTATGTTGACTTTGATTACCTTAATTTTTTCTTCCATAATATCTTTAATAATATTTTCTAACATTTAATCTAACTGGCTTATGGCTTCTTACTTTCAGTCTTCCTTCCTCTTTGAATAAAAAGAGCAACACAAGATCATCAGGTAACTGCACATCATTTTTCTCACTCAGAGAACTCAGAATTCTACAACATATTTGTTCCTTAAAATATTTGCATGCATGTACATACAAGGCAACTAACAAATAAACAGACACACTAATAGTTCAGGGGGAAATTATGCAATGGAAAGGATTTTGGATAGGCTAAAAGAAACAGCAAGGTTCCAAGGAGAGGAACAAATATCACTGGTAATTTGCCAAGCCAAGGACAGTAAATGGTGAAGAAACAGCACATGTGGTGGCCATAAGTTATGAAATAGTCAAAAGCCAGATGTTTCAGAAGATCTGCCCTAATACCCATGGGACATATGAGCAGAAGGAACAGAACCACTACTTAAAGTACCTAGCAGCATTTTACTATAACAAAAAAAACTATTTCTCTTTGGAGTAGTGCACCACATAACAGAAATGGATATTGCTCCCAAACTATTACAGATCTCTCTGATTCACTAAAGCCCCAAAATATTAACGTTATCAGGCTCTTATAGGCCAATCTCATTAAAATTCAGAATAAAACTTCTTGCACTGTGAATCACTACTTGAGAAAGGATTTTTGATCTGAAATACCAAATGATTTTATTTGTTTTCAATTTTCAAGATCTGCAACTTTTTTTCCTTTTTGATTTATAATGAAAATTACATGTTGGTCCTTAAGCAAAACGTACATACTAGATGGCATAGATGTGCTTAAAGCTGTTGAAGTAAATACAAGGCATTAAATAATACCCAAGGCAAAGTAAGCGTTAACGATGACATTAAAATTTACAAAATAGTCCAAACTCAAACTGTAAATTTGTTACTACAATATTTTAAATTTATCTTGAATGTTAGAAATTCCAGTAACTTGAAGCACAGGAATGAAAAAATGTTTTGTAAAATACCCAAATGAAATTAGTCAATCAAGTTACAAAAGACTTGCACAGGTGAATAAAATTATGAATAATTTCCATAGGGATTTTCTTTATTAAGTATCAACATAAACATCACAAATGATAACAATAGGAAGTGAAGTCGGCAGCAGGAAGTGTTTATATTTTCTTGGCCGAGTTAGAATCCATTTTCTGCAGATTGTGTTCAGGAAAAATTATGGGGAAAAAAAAACACCATACGTGGAGACAGCCAACATTATTTGCCTTGATTTGTTTTTACTGGGGCTCTTCTGATCACAAGTTCTTCATGACAGATTTGCAAAAATAGCAATCTAACACCTAAACTAGCTTCTCAGCTAATGCTCAGTCCGGAAAATATCTTTGAGCCACATAAGTGACACTTGAATTTGCTGGTGTCATTATCCTTTCTTTCAGTTAATCTTCAAAGTTAAAGGGAGTTGAGAACTTGGTTAAACATGAGCAGCAACAATAGTAAATTACTCTACAACCAGAAAGCATAGGGACAGATCATTCAATCTGATGCCTTCCTGCTTCTCACTGCTTGTTTGTGGCTGCAATGTGGACCACTTGGCATCATTGGCAAACCTTACTGAGCTACCAAACATGTTCAGAAGGTTGACCTTGAGCCAGATTCAATAATACTCAGCAACTATCCGTTCACAGGAAGCTCACGTGACCAACACCCACCTGCACTGATGATGTAACTTTCATTTCATAGGTGACTGATATGGACATCCTTGGTCAGTCACATCCATTTATTAGGGTAGTGTGGCCTTGTACACACTTGTTACCTCCAAAACAAAGGACACAACTGAGAATTGTCACCTAGATGTCCTTTTCACTCATCTGGCAAGAAGCAGGAATTTGAAGATTTAAAAAATACTGAGCCAAGCTTCTGTCTTCCTTTAATTTTTTTGCTTAGAATACTTCTGCTGTATAGAGTGGTATGCAAAGTTCTAGATACACACAACATTCACAAAAATCACTTCCACCACTAGCACCCTTCCATTACTCTGCCAACCTCAGCCTGTAATCCCAAACAGAGCCTTGTTCCTTCCCAGGGTAACACTCTGCCAGAGGCCTGCCACTCCTCAGTGCTCCAGGTGTGCTGAAAAATCTCAGTACAGCCACCTGCCAAAGCAAATGACAGAAGATTCTAGTTCAATGCTGGGCTGCAAGATGAGAGTCTGGCTGTACCAGCAATAAGGTAGTGGCTGGCTAGGCAATCTGCCATCACAAATATCACAAACTAAGGTGCCAGATGTACTTCTCACACAACCCCCTAGCTTTACACCTGTAACATGCTTCCATTCACCTGTTTGGAGGTGCTGACCAGAATTGGACAACAAGTGCAAAGAAGTGCCTTTTCCTTCCTTTCATAATAAACACCATGTAAAATAGTTTAAATGCTTAAATATGTTAAATTATTTTTTTAATAATTTCTTAAAAACTTAGATCTGTTTGAGATGTTTATATATCCCTGATCACATCACAGAGGGTCATTCAGCCCATGCCTCAGAGCAATCCAACAGGTCCCACTCTCCCAGCCCCTCCCCACAGCCCTGCAAAAACATTCCTTTCAGCTTCCTTCCAAATCCTACCATAGAATTCATCTCCACTACTACTCCTGGCAATGCAATCCAGATTCTAACTATATACCATGCAAAAAGAATTATTTCTCATGTCACTTCTGGTTTTTTTGACAATCACTACATTCAATGTCCCCTAGTTCTTGACCTGCTCCACCAGAACAGTTTCACTATCTCTACTCTGTCTACACCCTTCATGATCTTTAAGTATTCCTGTGAGGCCCTCACAACATCCTCTGTTCCAAGAACAACCACTCCAGTTTCTCCAGTCTATCCATATAACTAAAATCCCTTATCCATGAAATCATTCTGGAATATTTCTTGCACACTGTCTCTCAAGCCTTTATATTAGTTTCATTTACAGAGCCTTTCAAAGTCTGTTGATGGCAGCAAGCTGAAAAGAGTGGTATAGGCAGGGCCTTAGGATCCACCACCCAATGCCCAGTTATCACTCACAGGCCACTCTCTCACAAGACAGGTGCGGCAGCTAGACCTCCACCAGAACATTAAACCAGTGCAGAGAGCCAGCCAGATCAGGCATAATCTGGCCCATAAATTACACAACGAATGCACCTTCTTAAAGTGAGTACCAGTTTTGTAAATGTATTTCTTTAATGTCTGAATATAAATGTACAACATGCTTCATAAAATAGCAACACAAATTCAAGATGCCAATAACAAAAGTTCTTTTAAAATACAGTACAAACTCTAAACCATCTCTTTCTTCTAATCACTTTGAATAAACTTGTATTTGGCCAAACACAGATGTTTATTTTTCTACTTTCCAAGGTCCAGGAGATCACAAAATGACTTGCACAATGACATCTATAATACTAGACACTGTAGTAAAGGTTTCTGGTTGACATGGAAATTTGTTATGTTAACTAATATTCCACTTCACTAGCTTCAACAATGCCAATGGAGCAAGCTCTCTGGAAAAGTTTTGAAAATCTTTGGTCTGGAGTTGCCAAATAATCAGATAAATCAACAATGTAGAAGTGACTGACAAGTTGTTCTGGGTTCATCAGCAAGCTATTCAGGAATGAAAAACAGATTTAAAAATTGTTACTATGGAGAGATTAGTGAAAATGTGAAATTCTCCCCTCCAAAAACTATGAGTGTCAGTAAACATATATTTTTGTCAGGCAAAACTACCAGTGATTTGGAGCAAGACAAGTAAATCTGTATCTCAACAGATACAGATCAGTAAAGGCCAAACTATATGGTGGCGCAATGAAAGCAGAATTGGCCTGTTCCTCTTCACAACCGATGCAAAGGAATTTTTACTACTCAAACACTGAAGTCAACAAAATGGTCCTTTAGAGCAGAGGTTAGGTTTCCTTGATGGAAACTTAGGCAACAATAAGTAAAAGTGCTCTAGTGTATCAAAGTTGATAAAAGCAGCAGAAACAGTAAAAAGAATTTAACTGTGGCAGATGTACTTTTAGCAGATAAAACCAATTAGCTCAAATAAGTCAAGACATGAGGCAAAAACTCATTCTTAAATTACTTTGATCAGAAGTTTAAAAATAACTCAAGGACACTTGAAGGGGAAGAAAAGGCAAAACCTGGCTTTCATTGAGGAAAGCACATGGACTTTTGAAGACATAGAAGACGCAGGATGGTCATAGGAGGGAACAATAAAATCACTCAATACCAGTGTCACCCAATAAAAGTTTTTGAGGAAACAAGTGACGAGACAGTTTTAGCCACAAATTGTAATACTGGTTAACACAAGTAGAACTACTTCACACTTTTAGAACTTGCTTATCAAGTGTCCACCACCATTCAGTGGCCAAAGTCAAGCACTCAAAGATCAAAAGACTCACCTTTATATCCAATTACCTAAAAAATACATGCACATACTATGTGAATACAAGTATTAAAATCACATGCGCAAGTATTATTAATTTACTCATCAGCATGCAATTGGTCACATCCAGATTCCTAATTGTTAGTATGTGGCTTCTACTGAATGTACTGCACAAGACTATTTCCGTTTGCAAGGGCTGAATAAACGAATATCAAAATTACTGTCAACAAAAGTAGGGTAGAGGAATGGATTGATGAAAAGAACCTCCATCTACACACGTTACACATTTGAGCCACTTTTATTGATTCATCATAAGGCCCTAGCTACACATGTCTGTTCATTGGCCACATGGAACATGCTATGTGAATATGAGTATCCTTATTCCAAACCTTCTCTGGTACTACTCTGCAACTCTTTCTCCGTTAGATCGACAACTGCAATGGTGCTGCCTCCTGCACCCGTGCGGAACTCATCAGTGTTATCAACTTTGTTACTAACTTCCACCCCACTCTCAAACTCACTTGGACCATTTCTGACACCTCTCCCTTTTCTGGATCTCTGTCTCTATCTCAGGAAACAAACTGTCCACAGACTCCCATAGCTATCTACACTGTACCTCTTCCCATCCTGCCTCTTGTAAGGATAGTATCCCTTTCTCCCAGTTTCTCCACCTCCAATGCACCTGCTTTCAAGATGAGGACTTCCATTCCTGGATATTTGAAATGGTCTCTTTTTACTGTGGCTTCCCTTCTACTGTGGTTGACCGAGCCCCCTCTCACATTTCCTCCATTTGTCAGACTTCTGCTCTTACCCCATCTCCCTCCAAAGAGAACAGAGATGGAGTTCCCCTTGTCCTCAGCTTTCAAGCTGCTTGCCTCTGTATCCAGCACAAAATCCCGTGTTATTTCTGCCAGCTGCAATGAGATCCCACCATAAGCCACATCTTCTCCTCCCCACCCTGTTCCACCTTCCATATGGACTACTCCCTACATGACACCTGGGTCCACTCATCTCTCCCCAGCTACCCCTCCCTGACCTCTGGAACTTTCCCCTGAAACCGCAGGAGATGCAACACTTATTCCTACATCTCCTCCCTCACCACCATCCAGGGACCTAAACAGCCCTTCCAGTGAGGCAAAGATTCATGTGCACTTCCTCCAACCTCATCTACCGCATTCAGTGCTCCTGATGTGGCCTCCTCAACATTGTAAAACCAATCACATACTATGGGACCAATTTGAAGTGCATCTGCATTGTCTGCAGTGGCCATCCCAAGCTCCAGGTCGCATGCCATTTCAACTCCCTTTCTCATTGCCGTACCACCCTGTCTGTCCCTGGCCTTCCCCACTGCCAGGGTGAGGCCCAATGCAAACCAGAGGAACAACATCTCATATTCCGCCTGGGTGGTAAACAACTCAGTGGTATTAAAAACATTGAATTTTCCAGTTTGTGGTAACCCTTACCTCCTTTCAATCCAGTCCTCCCATTTTAAAAGATACAACAACTCCAGAGCACGTACCACCAGGCTCAAGAACAGCTTCTATCCACTGTTATCAGATCTTGAACAGACCTCTCATACGCTAAAGGATGAACTCTTGATCTCCCAATCTACCTCACTGTGCCCCTTATACTTTATTTGTCTACCTGCATTGCACTCTCTCTGTTATCGTAACACTATATTCTTTTAACTACCTTGATGTATGGAATGATCTGTCTGGATGGCACGCAAACAAAAGCTTTTCACTGTTTCTCCGTACAGATGACGATAATAAACCAATTCAATTTTTGACCCCCTCCAGGTCCCATCCACCTACAATCCAACATTTCACCCACTGGATCGCCTTTCCCAACAGGCTCCATCTGCCCTTGACCTCACCCCTAATGGCTCCCATGAAGGGAATTGTCCCTTCCTTGCCTATCAATGTACCTTATGTACTTATCAGATTCCAGCACTGGTAGCTTCTGTGTTTGCACTTATCACCCACCTAGCTGTCTCCACCTTCAATCTCCCCTCCCCCCACCTGGCTCCATCTGCTTTTTCTTCCTTTGTTTACTTCAACCTATCATCCACCTGCCCGTCTCCCAACTCCACCTCTTCCACTTCCCCCAGGTGTCTCCATCTTCCCATCAACCTGCACCCTTCCTTCTTTCACCAACCATCTACTGGTCAGTCTCACCCCTACCCCTCTCTTCTTCGTCCCAGCTATCTTTCCTCTCCTCTCTCAGTCCTGATGCAGGGCCTCAACCTGAAACATTGGCAATTCCTTTACCCCTGCAGATGCTGCTCGACCCGCTGAGTTCCTCCAGCAGATTGCTCGTTGCTCCAGATTCCAGCATCTGCTGTCTTGTATCTCCATTATATAAACGTCAATGTACATGAAATATGAAAATAAAAATGAAATATGAACATGAAAACTTGGGAAAAGATCTTAATACAGATAATTAAACACCCAAAGGCACATCCTGACCACGACATTAGCTGTTCAACCTAGTTCAATAAAAAAAAGCAGCTCACCCTTTTATCTCGCTGCAGCACAGCCAAGACAGCATATCGCACCCTCCCAATATCCAATCTTGTTCACCTCAGTACATTTGTCATTCTTAAAAAAATACTGTGAGGCTACACTGTTGAAAACGGAGCCAAAAGGACCAAGGGGGAAAAAAAATCAAGAAAACAAAAGGGGCAAACTTCACAAGAAACAGCTTTAGAGGCTACAATAACAATGCAAGTAGTACATTAAAATAAAGTGGAGAGAGAAATAAATGTGGTGTCAAAAATATCCAAAGCTACGCAGTACCACGAAGTAACCACAAATAGACGCAATTTCACCGTCACTACCTTATGTTACTGCAATTTAGTCCAGCCTCGAATTAGCTGTACAAAACAGTAATTGTAAAAATCCTAATGGCAAGAATATTTAAATACTAAAAATACTCTATGAAAACTCTACATTTAATACAATTTCACGTGGCAAACGCATAAACAAAAGATGCATTGAGACAAGACAAAGTGGTTTATGTGAATTCTTGGATATCACAGGGAACATTTTCTCGTCTATCCTTCCCTCCGCCCTCACCCAATTCTGTACAATGTTTGCAGTCAGCGCAGTCTGAAATAGTTTGGGACATCTTCAGTCACATCCTACCCCATCCGCTCACGCCACCAAAACCTGTGTTCGTTGTGCCATCCGCTGGCGATGGCTGAATATCTCTCGACCTGGTTTGTTTTATTGAGGCGGGTGGGGAGGAAGGCGCTAAGTTACTGTGAAGTTTACGTTCCTTTCCTGGATTTTTCACCGGGTCCACATCAAAACCGCGTTTCAGATGTGAGCAACTAGTTGGGGGATATCATTGTTCAGAATCTGACCACAAAGGCACTTGCAAACCGCACCAAATTTTTCATCCGCGTTTACGTGGCGACAATGATCGCCTGTTCCACATTCACCACCCCACCTCTCAAAAACTTCAAGAACCGTGCCACCCAACACCCGAGGCCCTGCTCCTCGCCCTGGCATCAACGCAGTCCGAACCGTCCGGACAACGCCCAGAAAGTTTCAACTCTTATCATTAAGCGTTAATCTTAACATCATGGCTTGTTTTTTTTAGACTGACAGCAAATCTGTTCCTCAGAAATGATCTTACAATTTACCTGATAAAGTTACCAACTCCCAAAACAACTCCTTTCAGTCTGGACAGAGGGTTATTGATACAGCCACTGGGTGGAGAAAGTGCAGCAGCACTAATTAAGACTGCAAAAGGAACTCTTCGTTACAAGGGTTTATTGCTTATCCCAGCAGGTAGCCAGACAAAAATAAAAGGACGATCGACTCGGCGAGTTTCGGTGACGGACAGGAGCCCGCCTACTGCACACACTGCGCATGCGCCTACCAAAGGCGGACGTGCGCTCGCCAGTGTCGCAACTTGTGGGCGAAGTTGACCCAATCTTCGTTAAAATTTGCTGCAACTCATCACAGCCTCCCAATCGGAATATTATTTAGTAAACTGACTGTTCTTTACGTACGATGAAGTTCCGAAGAATTTCCTGATACATTTTGACTTTTTGTCCCTTATGTACTGTGTTAACTTGTTTTGCTCATTTTCAGGATCTGGTTATCGCTGGTGAGGCCAGTGTTCATTGCTCATCCCTAATTGCCCTTGGGAAGGTGGTGAAGAACCACACTCTTGAGCATCTCCCACAGAATTTAGGGGGGAGGACGTTATAGGAATTAGCCCAAGCGACCACGGGGAAATAGTGATATATTTCCAAATCAGGATGGTGTGCGACTTGGAGGGGAAATTGCTGGTCTTTGCGCCTGCTACCCTCATCCTTTTCGGTGATAAAAATCACGACTTTGGGAAGCGCTTTTGGAGCAGCTTAGGTGAGTAACTATTTTATTGACACGCTTCAGTTACTGAGCACCACTGGTGGAGGGAATTAATAGGGAGAATGAAAGTGTCAATTAGGTTGCTTAGTCTCAGGTGGGTAATGTCAAATTTCTTCAAAGTTGTAGGAACCTATACAAGATATACAACAAGAAAAAGAAATCATTCAGTGCAAATGTGGGACTCTTACGAACAGGTGGGAGAATTTATTATTGAGAATAAGGAGAATGTCAGGGAAATTAAGCAAGAAGGCCCAAAAATCCACCAAAGATATCATAGAAACAACAGTCTAGCAAGAATGATTTATTAGAAAAAATAATTTTACAAAAGTGATTGGTGGAATTGAAAGCTGATAAATCCCAAAAACCCAATGATCTACATCCCAGAATTTGAAATAGGTGGCTATAAGGTTGATGGTTAATATCTTTCAAAATTATATGGATTCTGTAACAGTTCCTGCAGCTTGGATGGTGGCAAGTGTGACTCCACTATTTAAGAATGGAGGGAGAGAGAGAAAACCAGGAACTAGCAACTCAGACTATCATCAATAGTAGGGAAAATACTGAAACCTATAATGAAGGATGTAAAAAAAACATCTTGAGTATTAGGATTGAGCAGAGCCATCAGAGTTATGACAGAAAAATCATGTTTGACTAATTTACTAGTATTCTTTGATGATCTGACAAATAGGGACAGAGGATGTGGCATATTTAGATTTTCAGAAGGCTTTTGATAAGGCACCACATGGATTGGTCAACAAGATTAGAGCAGTTGAAGGTAATAAACTGACAGATTACAAATTGGTTTACAGAAGAAAGCAGGAATAGGAATAAACAGTTCCCTTCAGAGGTTGGTAGGCTGTGACTAGTGGGCACTAGAAGGATTGAACATAGAACAGTACAGCACAGGAACACGTCCTTCAGCCCACAATGCCTGTGCTGACCACGATGTCAAATTAAACTAATCCCATCTACCTGCATATGATCTATATCCCTCCATTCCCTGCATGTTCATGTGCCCATCTAAATGCCTCAAACTTCACTATCATATCTGTTCCACCACCACCATCATCCCACCTGTTGTGAGAAAGGTTCTTTTGGTATCTTAAAGATAAAGGTCTGGACACAGTCTTTGTAATTTAAAAATGGTTTATTGACAAAGACAAATGCGGGGACAGAACGAATGGGAACAGATGCACTCACACACTCTCAAGCAGGAGCACGAATGTGGAGGGAAAATCGCGACAGAGGGTGAGGTGTGCGCACACACACACTCATACACAATAACTGGGAACAAATGATCAAGGAATAAACAATATAATGTTTGGACACCCTGATTCTGGACAAACATTGGCTCTTTGGTCTCGGGAGTCCTTAACTAACTGCCCTGAAGTAGTGCACAGCTTACCTCAACATCCTCGGAGACAGAAAGAGAAAGAAAAACCAAACATGCTGCACTTTTATGCTGCTAGGGGGCTGGGTAGCCCAGCAAGGACAAAGGTGTTTTAAATGGGCCAATAGTATGTGTGCCCAGGAACAAAGGTGCTCGCACAAACCAATCCGAGTGGTCCAGCAAGACAAAGGTGTTTACCTAATGGGGCAGAGCCGGACCCCTGATTGATAGTGGTATAAGCTTCCGACCCAATAGGCAATGCTATCATCCGACCATGGGGGTCAGTAGTGTTGTCACTGTCATCTGACCCCTGGCCTTCCATACTACACCACCCCACCTCCCAACGACACATACCAGGCACCTAGCACTCGGTTAAAAAAAAACATGTTTCGCACATCTTGTCCACTCACCTTTAAGCTGTGTGCCATAGTATTTGACATTTCAACCATGCAAAAAAAGACTCTGACTATCTATTATATCTACGTCTCTCATAATTTTATAAACTTCTATCAGATCTCCATTCAGCCTCTGATGCTCCAGAGAAAACAATCCCAAGTTTATCCAACCTTTTCTTGTAGCCTCCACATCCTTCCTATAATACAGTAATCAGAACTGCACACAATACTTCAAGTGCAGCCTAACCAATTTTTATTTAGAACATAGAACAGTACAGCACAGGAACAGGCTCTTTGGCCCACAATGTTGTGCCAAACCAATTACATGAGTAATAAAATGCCCAACTAAACTAATCCCTTCTGCCAACACAGTGTCCATATCCTACCATTTCCCTCACATTCATGTGCTTATCTAAGAGCTTCCTGAATGCCCCTATCGTATTTGCCTCCACCACCACTTCAGGCAGCACATTCCAGGCACCCACCACTCTGTGTAAAAAAAAAACACTTGCCCTGCACATCTCCTTTGAACCTTCCCTCAACCACCTTAAATGCATGCCCTCTGGTATTAGACATTTCAACCCTGGGGAAAAGATACTGGCTGTCTATCTATGCCTCTCATAACCTTATAAACCTCTATCTCCACTCAGCCTCCTCCACTCCAGAGAAAACAACCCAAGTTTGTCCAATCTATCCTCATAGTACATGCCTTCTAATCTAGGCAGCATCTTGGTAAACCTCTTCTGCACCCTCACCAAAGCCTCAACATTCTTCCCATAATGGGGCAACCAGAAGTGAATGCAATACTCTAGATGCAGCCTAACTAAAGTTTTATAAAACTGCAGCATAACCTCCTGACTCTTAAACTCATTGCCTCGACTAATGAAGGCAAGTGTGCCACGTCCCTTCTTTACCACCCTATCAACCTGTGTAGCCACTTTCAGGGAGCTATGAATCTGGACCCCAAGCTCCCTCTGCTCATCAACACTGTTAAAGGTCTTGCCTTTAACATTTGGCCGGGTTGAACTCCATTTGCCACTTCTCTGCCCATATCTGCAACTGATCTATATCCCACTGTATCCATTGCCAGTCTTCTACGCTATCCACAACACCGGCAATCTTCACATCATTTGCAAATTTACGAACCCACCCATGTACATTTTCATCCAGTTCATTTATAAACATAACAAACAGCAGAGATCCCAGTACGGATCCCTGAGGAACGCCACTAGTCACAGACCTCCAGCTAGAATAAGTCCCATCAACCACTACCCTCTGTCTTCTATGGGCAAGCCAGTTCTGAATCCAAACGGCCAATTCACCTTGGATCCCATGCATCTTAATCTTCTGGATGAGCCTCCCATGAGGGACCTTGTCAAACGCCTTACTAAAATCCATACAGACAACATCTATAGCTCTACCTTCATCAATCACACTGATCACAAAACTCAATTAAGTTAGTAAGGCATGACTTGCCCTGCACAAAGCCATGCTGACTGTCCCTAATTAGGCTATGGTTTTTCAAATGCTCATAAATCCTATCCCTAAATATTGTCTCCAGTAACTTCCCTACCACTGATGTGAGACTCACCAGTCTATAGTTTCCACAATTATCCCTGTTTCCCTTCTTGAATAATGGAACATTAGCTACTCATCAGTCCTCCAGGACCTCACCTGTGGCTAGCGAGGACACAAAGATATTGGTCAAGGCCCCAGCAATCTCATCTCTTAAATAACCTGAGGTATATCCCCTCAGGCCCTGTTTTATTTTCCCCAAGGATATTATTTCTGACCGCTAGGCAATCATCACCAATTCCTTCAAAATCACAGGTTATGGTGAAGAAATTTCAGATAGCATGAGCAGCACTAAGAAAAATACTGATTTAATTTCACCCCAATTGTTTTAATAGTCTGCAATTGAACATTGTAACACAAATGGTTCTTTCAGAATACAACTTGAAAAGGTACAGTGACTGATTTATAGAATGATTTGTTAATGTGAAACTAATGGTGGTCCAATTATCTAAAAGACAGAAAATGCCATAAAAAATCCATTAAGTGCCTAATATGCTCTGTATTCAACTTTATTACACCCAGAAGTGCCAGGAAACAGTTAGTGCATATATACAGAGAATTTCCACCCCCCCCCCCCCCCACCAAATTCCACCATTTCTGCATTTACAAACAAGCTCATTATTGGATTACCGTTTGGAACTTTTTGGCACTTTATTTAATATAAAGTTACAATGTACTTTCGATACCATTATCTCAAATGACTTATGCACTGTATATTGGAGGTATTGCAGAATTTCCCCACTGCTTGGTAGCTGGGCATATTTTAAAATTATAAAATGCTTTTACCCCATGCTTGGCTGATTTAGTATTTTACATTTTATAGTCAGCAAGAATGGATAAAAGTAGATGATTTAATTGAAAGTTAATTGTAGACATGGCAACTTGCCAACAGATTTAAGAATATTCCCTTCATATTATTTTAATTCTCGTTATGGTTTAAAGCACCAGCTACCAAGGATCAAATGACTGACATGCTATGCTCTTCAAACAACAGGAAGAATATTATTGTGTTTGATTGATTACATGCATTCTGTAAGTTATTCAGCATTACATTTTTTTAAAGAAATGAAATATATTCCAATATTAAAAATGTCAATATATTTATGGTTATAAAATATGAAAGCCCCACCCACTCAATTATATTTCAAAAGCATCTATTTCATATTAAGTTATTTGGCCCCCATCTAAAAATCAAAAAAACTGTACATTTCAAAAAGGTTAAAGTAATAAAAATGTAATAACTTGTAGAATATGTAACAGAAAATTTAAAAGAAAAGGGAAGATGAGATGAAAGATATTCCAGTCTTGAATGGTCATTTTACTGGATTTTAAGTTACTGTATAAATATTTTACACAAATCATTTACTTTGGTCAATTATAGTTTAAAGTTACTCAAAATATTAGAGTGAATATCAATTTTAATGAATTTAATTTCGCCTACATTTAAAACATTTTTATCATGCATTTTAAATATAGTGAGTAATACTGACAGAAGTGAAAGATTCCTGTATTTTAGTGAATTTATTTTTATGTCATACATTGTCAGACTGCACTTTCAAATATTTAAGGTGGCGGCTCATTGGGAGGTTGGAGTTTGCGCGTGTTGAAGTAACACACCACTTGCTGAGGTAATTCAGCTAGTACACTCTGTGCAAGAACTTCTTTAGGTGCCTGTTAAGTGAGAGAAGAGTATAATTACTTTTAAAAAGAGCAACCATGAATAATAAACAAGTGACATATAACACAGCAAATTTTCAGTCATGAGGTCCTTATGTTTCTGATTCAGACCATAATCCTCACATCAGGCCTTAAGGAAGAGCTATCCAATTAGTCCTATTCCACATGTTGCTGCAATTTTTTTTCTGCTCAAGTACTTATTCAGTTCACTGTTGAAAATTATCACCAAATCATCACATCCAACTCTGTGATTCTTTTGGGTGGTGAAAGCAAGATAATTACAATTTGCTGCATTAAAGAAATCTTCATTCCTTTGAAAAATCAAAAAAAAAATTGTATGCTGGAAAACTAAAACAAAAACAGAAAATGTTGGAAATACAGGTCAGGTCACATCTGTGGGAAGAGAAACAGAGTTAACTTCGCAGTTTGAAGATCCTTCATCAATACTGAAAAGGAGACAAAAACAGCCTGTAAAGCTGTATGGAGGGTGTGTAAGAGGTGTGTCTCTGATGGGTTGAAACCAGGGTGACCATGAGAAGAATCTGTAGACAGGTTACTTAGTCAATGAGTGAATAGAGCAGTTGGAGAGCATAAACATAGACAACAGAACATGGGTGTTGCAAAATGCTCTGCAATCTCCAACAGATGTAACCTGACCTGCTAACTATTTTGAGCATTTTGTTTTTATTTCAGCATTCCTTTGGTCATTTTGCCAACTACCTTGCATCTATGAGCTGCATTTACCAATCCTTTGAAGCTGCTTTTTCTTATTTAAATATTTGTAATGTTGCATAGAGATATATACCCTCCCCACATTTTGTATTAAATTTTATTTGTGAAGATGAAGGAAAAATCCAATCACTTCCGCAGTCTGTGATTTTCCATCCATTACAGGTTCTCCCATTTCCCTCCATGGGCGCTGCCCGACCTGCTGAGTTCCTCCAGCGTTCTGTGTGTTGCTGCAGGTTCTCCTCAGGTTACGAACACCCGACTTGTGTACAACCCATACACATGAACAAGCGTTTTGCAGGCCAGTAGGATGGATTTGCCGGCTGTTGTGGGGCTTCAGGAATCTTCTGCCATGTGGAAACTCAGCTTGTGGCTACATTTCCCACTTGTGAACTGTTTGAGTTACGAACAGTTCCCAGGAGCGGAACCACATCCGCTGAGTTTCTCCAGCAGATTGTTTGTTGCTCCACATTCCAGCATCTAAAGTCTCGTGTCTCCAAACCCAAATCATGCTCTTTACTTAACGTATTCAATTCATGACTCAATCTTCAGTACGTATCTACATAACAAAAATCCATGGCAGATTATCTATTTTAAAAAAAGCATTGAAACCAGTAAAATACTTACCCGTTGTATAAACATGTTTGTGGAGATACAATGATATAATTTACCAGGTGCATTTAACTACCTTTATGAATGTGATTAATTTTCAGATTATACAATATTTAATGCTTTTGTTACATAAAGCTTGTAAAGCAAATTATTACTGGTTTATATCATATACTTACATTTTGAAACTTCCTAAATGGTACAAATTGGACAATATCTCTGATAGCTGCTTCTCCAGTGGGTGATCTCAGAACTCCATCATCACCATCCAAAAATTCCATGGCACTAAAATCTGCCCCACCAACACCAATAATGATGATAGACATTGGCAACTTTGCAGCATTAACGATGGCTTGTCGTGTTTCATCTAAATCAGTTATCACTCCATCTGTGATGATCAGCAGGATATAATATTGCTGCCAAAAAGATAGATGTTAACGTGTATAATTCACCAAAAATATACAGCAAAGGGATTAATTTGGCAAGATCAAACAAAGTCTAGTTTCTTAGTAAGCAATTTACAAAGGATTGTAAAACAACTGAATAATATCTTGTCCTACAATTATGGCAGATTTAAATTGATTTTTACTATAAGTATGCTTGGACCATTACATTCAACCTCTGGAGATCTCTCAAATAAAAATGCTAACAAAGTTTTTCTGGTTTTCCGAAACAAAAATAACAACAATTTGCTGCATTAAAAAAAATCCTCATCCCTCCTCTGGTCACTTTGCCAATTGCCTTAAACCTATGTTATTTTAACCAAATTTTTTTTTTTTAAAAAAGAGTTCAATATTTCAAAAAAAAATGTTGGGCAATCCTTTGTAACACAATTACAAAGAGGTCAGTAGTTTTTCCAGAGCTTATTCAGGAAGAAAGAATTCCTAATATAGAACAGAGCAAGAAGAAGAGTTCATTCATGGTCTGCACTGAGCTAGCTGATACAAAAACATGTCCTGCAATAAATCTTCAATAAATCTTCATGACGTAATTGCTGAAAGCAAGCTCGTAGTCCTGAATACGAGCTTCTCCTGGAAAATATGCCAGCAGGGTAGACAGCCTGGTATGGTATCGGGGAGGTGGTACAGGAGCCCAAAGACCCACACTCAATGATTTAGGAACAGCTTCTTCCCCTCTGCCATCAGATTTCTTAACGGTCCATGAATACTACCTCGTTATTCCTTTTTTTTGCATTATTTAATTATTTTGTAATTTATGGTAATTTGTGTGTCTTTGCACTTCATTGCCTCCACAAAACAACAAATTTCACGTCAGTCAACTCAGTTATAATAAATCTGATTCTTCTTCTTCATTCTTCCGAATCAGATTTGCTCTTTACACATGTCTCTACACGTCCTATCCCCAAAGTAGCCCATGACAATGTGCTGGATATGCCCAGGAAATGTCAAAATTTGCCTACATAAATGCCTACACTTCCCATGTAACATGATATCTGAAATTTCCATCCAAACGGTTATCAAGGATTAGCCAGTGTTGTTCTGAATTTCTCATGGTATTTCAGGAGGATTTCCAAAGTTACACCAATTTCACACCTCTTACAGTGGAATAATCCCTACAACACCAATGCAGGGAAATTCTACATCAGATTGGACCACGTGCAGGGACTTCACCATAGATTTCAATGAAAGTAGTTGAGAGAGACTTAGAATTAATAATTAAGTTTTTTTATTGTTTGAGTGCCTTTAAGTGTTTTAGAATTTTATTTTTTCCACATGTCTGAACATCAGAAATGTTAAGTGTTTGACACCTCTAACACTCAGCTAAGCCTGTTCTGTCCTTATCAAGCAATTGCACTAATGTCACAAGAAGTGTAATCATGCTACAAGGACTCAAGTCAGCTCTGAACCAAGTTCCCAGTGGGGTGCCTGTGATCACAAATTGGCACTGGGATGTTTGCTATCTTGGCCTACCATTTTTTTATATATACGTTTCCTTAAGTTTTAGGAGGCATTCGGCCCATTAAGTCTATGCTGATTCTCACAGCAAACTGATTCTCCCAATAACTTTCCCTGTAACCTATTCAATCCAAATTCCCATCAACTCTCTTCCCCACCCCCACCATAGATTCTACCATTCTCTAAACTAGGAGCAATTTACAGTGGCTAAGTAACTTATCAACCTGCACCTTTTTGGAACACGGAAGGCAACCAGAGCACCTGGAGGAAACCCAGTTACAAGAAGAAAAGGTGGATAAATACTACTGAAGAAATCCAGGGTTGTTGAAACTACAACCAGAAATAATGTATGGAGTAGAAATTCATTCTCTGATGGTTGTGCTAAACATGTAATGATTAAACCTCTCTAAAAAAAAAACTACATTTCTGAAATGTTCTTCCACTTGGGAACTCAACACACATACATTACTACATTGGATGTTTTGTTTAAATCTTCACAGATTTTGGCTGGTGCTGGAAATGCCAGCATTTATTGTCCATCCCCAATTGCCTCTTCAGTTCAGGGACAAATAAGAATCATCCACATTGGTGGATCTAGTCAGATACTGGCAAACCAGGCAAGGACAGCTAGCTTACTTTCCTGAAGGACAATAGTGAGCCAGACGTTTTTTTTAATGATGTTCATTGTCATCTTTAGCTTTAATTCCAGATTTAATTACTTGCATTTAAATTCTCCAGGGATTCAAAGTTATGTCTCTGGAACTCTGGATGCAAGAACAATAACAACCACTCTCCTGCTGTACCCCATAAAGTTTAAACACATTTAGCAGCGACTGAATTTCTACCCTCATTTTTTTTCAGTAAAAGGGAAAAAGAAATGCTTTTATGGCTCTTTTCTCTAAGTATTAGTGCTGCGAATGCCACTGTTCTAACCATTTAAACCATAATTCATAATGACCTTTCAGATTTTAAAAAAATTACATGGTGTTAGTATTTTCTTACCATTCTAATTCTCTGCTTACATTTTCTCATTGAGAATCTGTGGCAGATCCATTCCCAACATTTCTAAAAGCTACTCCAAGGTGCAAGTTAGTGTGTAAGGAAAGGAAAGGAATACTCACTGAAGCTTTTGGCTGCTGTGCTGCTGCAGCTGCAAATCTTCCCACATGGTTTATAATTGGAGAGAAGTTTGTTGGACCATAAAGCTTGACTTGAGGAAGACAGTAGCAGTAGGCATCAATTATCCCCTGCACCCCTAAAGAACAAAATAAATTGTTAGCAAAAGGAATTCACTAAATTTGGTCATGGCTTCTGCTAACCCCCAAGTTAGTGTTTCTTTCCTCTGACGAGACAACTATTATGAAATTGTTACTTAATTGTGAAGTAGACCAAATGTATTATTTGCTAAAAACTTTCACAAACTCGATGTTTCTATTTACAATCTAAGTAATAGATAATTAAAACAATGCATAGTTGTCCATTACTTGGATTGTACACAGAAACTACTCATCTCAAGAGGAAATTGTTTAGCATGTTCCTTGATCTACAGCAGAAGCACTGGAGATATGAATGAACTCCCATTACATCTATCCCCAGTACCTTATCCAGTTAAGAATAGTTTGATTATTGCTATGTGCTGAAAAAAAAGCCAAACTCGGTTATAAATCAGTGTACTGGGCTGAAATTCTAGTAAATTAATTGGGTACTAGCTCCCAGCAACTGTGTCAAGTGACTTTCAATCTCCAGAAAGTGTCCACTCAATGGCAATAGGTAGATAATGTACATACCTAATTCATAGGTACAGCCATCTACAAACGTGCGTGAGCTCATACCCAATGTATCAATGGAACCATATCTCAATATTAGTTACCACAGCCAAGAGTAGAGCCAAGAGGCAAAAATAAAAAACGGTCTGCAACATTAACACTCAATAGACAAATTTTAAATGTATTATGCATCATGTATTGGCTGCTGTGAGAAGAAACAAGAAAATCAGGTCAGATCAACTCTGAAAGGAGCAGGTGCTACATGATAGACACTATTGTGCAATCTTTTTTTTAAGAAAAGCTTTCAAAACAATGCCCTTCCTACTTGTAAATTTAACAGTGTTTTAACGATATCTTCCCCTCCTCTTCATTTACAATCTATTACAGAATATTCCATACCTCCACAAAATGGATTTTGAGGATTGAAGTTAAGTGGAAATTCATGTGATACCTGCAGAAAAAAAGGCCATCACATAGTATAACTAATTAAAAAAAGTTTTACTTGAATACATTATTTATGCAAAAGGTCTGCTTTAATATTTACCTGCCAGGTAGGAGGTATTTGTGCACCAAAGCCAAATGCTGGGAATAATTTGTCTCTGTAAATATGTAAATCGTAATTAATTGACTGCCTGTACATCACTGAAGTATCAAAAATAATCACATGAAGTTATTTGAGCATCAACATACAAAAGTACCTCCACCTATTTAAAAACAGGTAACCAAATTACGGTACACAACTATATATTAATCTCACATCATGGATGTTCATAACATAATTTTGCAAGTTTTATTTTACTTTAGGTTGTTAAGAAGCAGGAAGACACATCAATATACAATAGAATTTACCCCTCTCAAAAAGCTATACTGTATTGGCATCTTGACAAACTAAAGACAATGCATGTTAGCTAATCATTCAAAAGAATCCAAGTCACACAATTACATGAAAAACCACACAAGAAAATCCCATTCAATTCGACAAGATTGTGCCAGTGTTTCTAATCCCATATGATGCTTCTATTCCATCATCCTCCTTGTAGTTTTCAGCAGACAGTTTGTCCTAGTCCCTTTGCTCTCTTGCACTGATTTAGTTTGGTTTTGAATACAACCAAACTATTTGCTTCAAACCACTTCCTGAAATACTGAATTGTGAACTCCGTGCGTAGGAGCACCCGCTTACTTATCCATTAGATTTATTAGTAACCATCATGTATTTATGGCGCCTCATCTTGCATTCCTTCATAAATGGCATCGTTCCTTTTACATCTATTCTGTCTAATCCATTTATGCTTCCGAAGACTTTTAATTAGATCCCTCTTAAGTTTTAACTTTTGAGGGAAAAAAACCTTAATCTGTTCAAACATTCTCAATTGCTGTAAACTATCATTGTACCATTCCTTTAATTCATTATACCATATCTTTTATATTTGTACATTTATAAAGCACTGGTGTTTATCTCTTGACATTTTAATTGCCTTGCTGATCTTTGTTGCTGCTTTTCATTATTTCTTCACTTGGACCTTAGATCTCTTTGCTCTTCTACCCGACCCAATTTCTTATTTTTGTAAGCCTAGGCAATGGTTCAATTCCGCCGCCCGCCCCCCCCTCCTCCCCCCCCCCCCCCCCCGCCAAAGTGCTTCACCTATCTGTTCAAATTCAAGTCCTGCAATTTTCAATCTGTTAAGTCCTCTAATACCTTTTCATATTACACTGCATTTTTCCTCAGTAATGGCTACACCTTTAAAACAGTATCATTGTTTATAATCTGAGTGTTGTTCCCATGAGTATTATGAAAGTAACTTGAGTAACTGTGGTCTTAGCACTGATTTTTGTGGGACACTATTTGTTACTATCTTCTTATACTGTATACAGCAGGATGGTGGGTGACTTGGAGGTGAATCTGCAGAATTCCCATTTGACTGTTGCCCTCATCCCATGTGGTGATACAAAGTCCTGGTTTTGGGAGGTGCTGCCAACTACAGTGAATTTTATTGATGGTACACATTGATGTGACTTTGATGTGGAGGAAATGAATGTTTAGGTGAAGAGCTTCTTGAGTACCGTTGGAGTTGCACTCGTCAAGATAATTACAGAGTGTTCCATTAAAATCTGACTTCTGACTTCACAAAATTCTAAATGCTAAACTTATTTACAATTCCCAAATTCCTAGCTCGGCATTCAGCCGAAAACACGCGAGAAAAATGCATGCACACTCTGTACTCTCACAACCTTCAAATGCAAACACAAAACATACTGACACACTGCTTTCAAAGCTAACAACATGCTGCAGAAGTGTAAACAGTGGTAACTGAAGACCACAAGAGCCCAAAACAAAATGGTCATTTGGAGGCTGTTACAATTTTGAGCGATGACCAACAAAGCCATGCTTAGTGGAACAGGTACCAGATTATAAATTGTTGGTTTAGTGGATCGGAATAGTGGCAAATTCCAAGGTGTGGCACAGCAGAAAATTGTCAAATTGGTTTGGGGCCAAATTCAGGCAAGGCAAAATGTAAAATATTAGGTCCCTTTACTCTATGTTAGTGCTGGGTTTCCATAACAGTCTATTAAAAAAAACCTTAAGAATAATTTTCCACTGACACTTGAGAAACAATGGAAATAAACAACATGCTTGCAGATATGATTGCATACCATACAGCTTCTGAATATTCAATAGTTTTTCAGAGAAATTTAACATAAAAGAACAGAATACATTACGTGTCATAGTCTTGAATGATCACTCCAATAGACCAGATTGCCATCTGATATTCATTATATCCACTTGGATTTAAATAGTGTAGAGAGTTTGGTGTCCTTGGATCCCCATTAGAGCCTGTGAAATCAATTCCAACCTACAAAATGGAAAACGAGAAAATATTTACTGTAAGGTAAATGTATTTTGGAGAGCCTTTGGCCAACAGACATAGAAATTTGTCTAAAGCTGTTTCTAAAACCTTTAAATCATGCAAGTAATAGTTCCAAAGCAGTACTGATAGGTTCTGGTGTGTAATGCCACTCCATTCCAGGAAGAGCAAGGGTCAGGAATCAAATTCCCACATTAGTAGCATCTTTTATCACAATTCTAACTTCAGGTAGTGTTCCTTAAGTTATTACAAGATTATGCCAGCACTCTTTCAGCTACCAGGAAATGTTGGCAAGTGATGAGCACATATTATAATGATGGGAGATACTCCCTGGGAGGTAGAAAATCTCCAGAATTTTCTGAGAAACAGCGCGTGCACGAAACAGCCCCCTTGTAAAAAGGACATTCATGGCAGGAAGTTACCTGAGTTGCATCTATACAAACACATGAATAGGCAGGGAATTGAGAGATATAGACCACGTGCAAGGCAGACATACAGTTTAAACTGGGATCATGGTTGGCACAGACCGGATTTCTTCTGGTCACTTAATTTTGAAGAGCAACCTGCTGAAACCATTTGGGGCTGTGGTGACTGGAATCCCAATTTGGATTAGTCTACTTGGTTTGCTTGACAAAATGTTGTGTAGCACACTGGGTAAGAATGAATTACAAAGTACAGTGCAATTTTAAATGTGTGATGTTAAGAGCTTTTCCAATTAGCATGAACAAAAGATTAAAAGCAAAGGGGCTATTAACTTGCTAATTGTTTTACAAGGATACTTGGCTAACATTCTTGTTATACATTTATCTATATTTAAATTTACACAGATATTTGACTCATTCAATACTTATTGAAAATGTGTAACTTTTACTTATGGATGAATTTTCCAACCATGAAGAAAATAATGGTAGCATAAAAAGTCAAAACAATATTCACGAATAGAAAATTTTGTAAAAAGGTAAATTCTTCATAAACAGGTTATTAATGCTATTCCAATAATAATTATACTTTTTTCCCCAAATATTAATTATCTTTACCCATTTGCATGTAGGTGTGTGTATGCAAATGTCCATACTTCATATTGATCTGTTTTGAGAATCAGAAAGCACCAAGCAGTGATCAAATTTCAGTTTTGTCAATGAGAATGTTTCACTCACGGTAAAGTTCAGCTGACAGCCTCCCATAACGTAATCCAAGAAAGTGTACTCCTTCACGATCTGTAGATTAAACACAAGAGAACTAAAACAATGTTGCTTATTTTTGGATATATGTCTGCCAGAAATACTTCTGCAATCACGTGTGTTTTAAGAGGATTTTATGCTCCATCTCCCATTTCTGAGTGAAGCAAATTTATTTGCAATTTGAAAATTAAACTACATTGTGCGTTTCTTAACAGAAACCAGCCACGAAATAATTTACTAATTGCTTGCAGAAATCAAGGAGAAATCTACAAATGAATTACTAGATCCACAATGCTCCTCATATGCTGTTAAATATTTCTTAGCCATCCAGAGAAAAAGGATGTTCTGAATCCTGAATCAACTATAAATTGGATGGGATGAAGATAACAAAATAGGAAGTATTAAAGGATTTGGCACCTTTGAAAGCGGATAAATTGCCAAGTCCAATTGAAATATATCCCCGGCTTTCCAAAGAATCAAGGAAAGAATCTGCAGAGGCTGTGATCATCATTTTCCAATTCTTTCTGGCTTAAGGAATGGTGTCAGAGGATTACAGTATAACATTGTACCACTGTTTAAAAACAGTGCAAGGAATAAACCAAGTAATTAAGGGCCGGTTAATTTCAGTGGCAGATAATGTATTGGTATCAATTCTAAGCAGACTACAGACCTGGCCTTCTGATTATAATTAGCAGGAATCAGGGCTTAAGAGGAGTGAGGGAAAGTGAGGGCGGCACGGTAGTGTAGCAGTTAGCGCAACGCTATTACAGCGCCAGTGATCGGTGTTCGATTCCCGTCACTGTCTGTAAGGAGTTTGTACATTCTCCCATGTCTGCGTGGGTCTCCTCCGGGTGTTCCGGTTTCATCGCACATTGCAAAGACATACGGGTAGGTTAATTTGGGTTTAAAATGGGCGGCACAGACTCATTGGGCCAGAAGGGCCAGTTACCATGCTGTAAATAAAAAAAATCTAAAAAAAATATGGGAAGGGGGACATAGCACATCTCACTCCAATGTCTTTATGTGTTCCTCCAATTACTTCACTTTTCCTTTAAACCCATCTCTATTTGAGACTCCTTTATTATTTCCTAAGACAATAATATCTTATGAAGTCATAGATCTATACAGAACAAGAACAGCCCTTCAGTCCCAACTCACCCGTGCCGATCAAGTTGTTTAACTGAGCTAATCCCATTTGGCTGCGTTTGGCCCGTATCCCTCCAAATCTTTCCTATCCACATACCCGTCCAAATGCCTTCTAAATGTCGTAATTTTACTTGCCTCTACCACTTCCTCTGGCAGCTCGTTCCACACACTCACCACCCTCTGTATGGAAAATGTTGCCCCTCAAATCCCTTTTAAATCTTTCCCCTCTCACTTTAAACCTATGCACTCTAGTTTTGGACTCCTTACCCTGGGGAAAAGACTTTACCTATTTACCTTAATCTATTCTTCTCATGATTCTAGCAACATCGAGTGGAACGTTTCTCTTTATTAGAAAATTTCCTGTAGTCATGGTGCTTTGCTCATTTTTTTAATATTTATTTGTAATCTAAAGTATATGGTTTCTCTACCTACTTCTATTGTAACTTAGAACTTGAACTTTCTAATTTCAAAGTCAACATTTCTACCATTTTGTATCCAGCCCTTATCCACCTTCTAGTGCCCAAGTTCCCAACTTGTTCTTCCAGATCATAGCACCAAACTTCTAACCTTCTAAAATGTCAACTAAAACAGAATAATTAGTTTATAAACTTGGTGCCAGTTCAACCCTGGCATGAAAATGAGGAAAGGAAACTCTTGCATTTGGAGACGGGAAACCTTCTGTGCTTTCCCTATATGATACTTCCAATTCCCATTACAAACATCTAGCTGTGGGAAAACAAAATCTAAAAGATTGTCCCAATAGTGAACTGGAAAATAAGCTTTAAAATCTGCTTTCAAAGCTCGCAATATCTTCTGATTTCTTGAGTCATTCTGGAAGATCAGTAGGAGACTAAATCCAATAGCTGATAAAAGCAATAAAGTGGGAAGGAATGAAGTGGTAGTTATAATACAAGGTGGAAGCCGGTGTTGGATAGGCCAGAGCCTCAGGACATTAACAGGGCAGAATGTGATGGCAGTGGAACTCTCAGGTAAAGGTTTAGCCAAGCAATGTCCCAAACAAGTTAGCAGGAGCAGTACCCAACTGAGCAATAGCAGAATCCCAGTTGCGTCTATTAGCTGGAACTAAATTTAGTGCTTAAAGGAATCTCAGCAAACTACAGACTGTCCTTCTGAGAAGCAGATATCCAGGCATTACAAGATCACAAGATAAGGGAGCAGAAGCAGGCCATTCGGCCCATCGAGTCTGCTCCAAGGAAAAGGGAAAAAGAAATGGGGTGGGAAAAAAAGAGAGAGAAAAAAAAACTATTCTAATCCCATTTGCCAGCAAGGGGACCAAGTGGAAAAGGGGATCTCAATCCATTGTCTTAATATGTTCCTTCTCTCTGCTCCCTTGTCCCCCTTTTTTTTTTAAATTCCTTACCTTCCTTTCTTTCCCGCCTTTCCCTCCAAGAATAAATTAACAAAATCACACAGTGAGGGCTGGGTGGGTGGGGAAGAGGGTAAAGGACTTGAAGAGAAAGACACAAAAGACCCAGAAGAGGTAGGGGTGAGAGGGGAGGGAGTCGAGGGGGGGGTTTACAAGCAAATTACTCTATTTGTAAGGATGAAGTCCTTCCTCAAAAATCCAAAAGAAGCCAATGTTTCTTACCTGGCATAATTTAAAACTCACAATTCCCGAGTTTTTGTAACCTCTCTTTTTCTGTTTCTTCTTAGGATTAATGCACTCAAACTCCACCTGCAGGAAAACAAGAGGAAAATTAAATAACTGAAAGACTAAATACAATGACTTAATCCTCAAGTGTGGAAGTTTAAAATCATCACTGCAATCATGAAACAAAAGTCAACAGTACAGATAGCCAATCTAATTGTATTGGTGATTGGTAAGCAAAAGCATTGCTGGGTGCAAGTAGCAAATACTAGCTTCAGGTAAGGAATGTTGCAATATCCTGCAACATTTTTCTCTTCAAACTCTAATACAGTGAAGACTCCATAGGTGCTTCAATAGAAATCAAACAAAATTTGGCAATGAGTCACAGAAGCCACAGAAAAGACTATCCAAAATTTAGAAAAGGAAAGAAATAAGGAACTTAAAAAGTGAAAGGGAAGAAAAAGTGTGTTTAGGAAACTGAGTAACAAGATGTTAGGGCAGGTGATCAAAAGTCTGGTCATAGAGGCAGGTTAGTTATGAATTATATAACTAGAATTAACCATTTTACAATTTTTCTTTAATAAACTACAATACAAGCTAAACTGCAAAAGCTATCAGCAGAAACTTAAAGTTGGTACAGGTGTTCTTAACATTTTAAAAACATTTGCAAAATTTCAGATATTACCAAAATATAGTTAGGAGACTGAACATAAACATGTGGAAGAACTATCTGCATCCAATGGGAATCTTACAATCTGAAAACAGAGCTCATGCAAAAGAAATTAGATGCAACACTCATTGTAACTTCTCAATGAATGAGGCTTTCCAGTGAGTATGCAAAAATTGGAAAGTTCAAGGTTTAAGGTACTTTAAAAGTAACTAGAGAAACAGTGTACTTTAGATTTCAAATGAACATCAGAAACAAACAAACCACCATAACTACTGGATAGTTTCTAATAAAGGGAAGTATCAACACTCAGAAGAGTGAGATCATTGTCATTGAGTGGTTAATACAAAATATATGCAAGACTGTCACACATGGGAGAGCCCAGCACCAGAATTCATAAATACAGGAGAGTTAATAACAAATCAAATAGGAAAGCAAGGAAAGAATAACATTAAATATTTAGAATGTAAAACACATAGAAAACGTTTGATGCAAATAATTAGTTGCTTTCTAATGAAATCTGTGCTACAGTAAGCAATGAGATAGAAATGCTGAAAGGCTAAGAGACATGTATAGAGACAACAGACTCAAGAATGTCACAAACATTACGAGACCATGGTCAAATACAGTTTCTGAGATGCATTTCCAATGTAAAACCTACTGGTGAGCTGTAGGATGCTCCTTGTAGTTTTGTCATATTTGTCTCAAATACACCAATTAGGTCATGTGATCCATCATTATCATAGTCATAGCAGTCCACCTGCAAAAGATTAAATTTAGTTTTGTTGCAAACTGCATAAATTGGCACTTCATATTTTTGAACTCTGCTGTTCTTAATCTGTGATTGCTAGCGTCCATTGTTGCTGAAGGATTCAACATTTCCCAGCATATTACCATCCTTCGTTGACTGGAGCATTTTGGACCATAAGTAATTCACTCAGAAAATCTATGCTAGAAGCAGAGAACAACTGAGTAGATTTGCACACGATCAATGAGAAATAGCAGAAACCAGCAAACAGCTGGCATTTTTGATGTAACCAAAAATATGAAGACTTAAATATGAAGACTATAAATATGAATTTAAAAAATTGCCTACAAGTTCATTCTCAGTCAGTAGCACCAAACATGCTATGCAGCAGTTTCAACCAGTTGTACTCTACATCCAAAATGTATTCCATGTAGCACATCTAGCACCAGTGACTAATTCCCAGCAAATTACTTTCTGCTAATTGGTCATGAAGTGTTATCAAGACTTGGATCCTGTATAAATTGACATATTCGAAGGCATCATCATCCTTTACATGAGATAAGCAATTAGATGATAAATTCAGGAGAATTATGCTTTAACACAGGAAGATTTTGCTTAAACATAGGAAAGGCAAGTACCAATGGAAGTACATGACAAATAGGCTCAAATCAACCACTCTTATTGTCATAAATTGTTAGATCATAAAAATTCCTACACCATGGGCTTCTGGTTTTTGCTGTTTGTTTGTACAACAACTATAAACAAGGACAATACATCTGCTGCCTGGCTTTATTTATTCACCGCAAACAGAATGTATTTGCTCTTTATAGTCAATATTTTCAATACAGATGACATTGATGGTTATAAAAATACTTCCTTGATAATCATTTTAAAAACAAGCATTGTGAAAAGATTGAGAAAATTGTCATTTCTGCATCTATGTAGGTAAATAGAAATTTACCTTGATATTCCTCTGAAAATCACCATTGCACAGAGACCGCAAAGGGATTTTAAAAGGTTTCCAACTTGGATTTAGGTTATTCTTTATTACCTGAAAATTAAAGTAAGGTTTACATTAGTAACATAACATTCTGATTAAAGTTTTGAATCTTAGAAGACCAAAAACATTATAAAAATTGAAGGGAAAACCACAAAATTTGGGGTGTTGATGAAACTGGGATAGTGTGATGGGGTGGACAAGGGAGATCCATAGCAAGAGACAAGTACACATCTTATAGGGGACCTACCTGTAGGCAGTCTGAAGTGCCTGATGCCACGTCCTTGGATCTGATCAGCCAGGTTCCCTTTCAAGCCCAGCCAAAACAGGCTTAGATCATTGTGAATATCAGCTTCTGCAGAAGCTGTCTGCAATGTCTGTGGGAACTTGTGCACAACTGAAATTTTCCAAAGTGGTATTCAAAAATGTGTGTTGGATGCTATTGGACATCAATGCATGTGTCCAGGCTCCTCTGAATGCAAGTGCATCATGTACATGCAGAACTCAGAACCAATTTGCCAACCTTTCTGATACACACAGTTAAGTACCTAATCAGTTTCAACAGTCAGTTTTACAATAAAGTTCTGAAGAACATTATGCCTGGCAATGGAATACAGGGCCTAGAATCTAATTGACTTCTACATGAAAATATTTATTTAACTCTCCTCCACATAAGGTTCTTAATGTCCCTTATTTCCAATCATCCACAATAAATCTTTCACTAATTATCTTTTCAAAAGTCCTAGTTAAAGCCTTTGATAAATTTTTTTCAAAAAGCTACAGGACCCTAATTGTTTGCAAAATATACTACTGTAGCGACTCACTGTCCGAACAAGTGAACCGGCTCGGCAGTCAGGTCGCGCATCGTCGGAGCAGCGAGGCCCAAGATGGTGCTGGGCCTTAGTCTTCCCTGAGCGATGGGGAGAACCCGCCCGCGGGAAAAGTTTGATGATGTAGCGCATACGTCATTTCCATTTTCGGTGGGCGGGAACCGTTCCTCTTAAAAGGCCCGTACAAGGCGGGAAAATAAATCAGTTTTGTTCTGCAGCTCATCGACTAGTGTCTTACTTCTGCATCGCGGTAGCAGCCGCTACATTGGTGACCCCGACGGTCCAAACGGATTTTGGACCCACACAATGGATGACAATGCAGCAGCCAACGCAGTGGCACTCAAGCTGCCCACCTTTTGGATGCTTCGGCCCCGTGTCTGGTTCGACCAGGCCGAAGCACAATTCCAACTTCGGCAGTTCACCACCGACTCCACAAAGTACTACCACGTGGTCAGCTCTCTGGACCAGGAGACAGGCGCCCAGGTCGGAGACTTCATCCAGTCCCCTCCAGAGGAAGGCAAGTACCCGGCTTCCAAAGACCTTCTTATTTCAGACCTTCGGCCTCTCCCATCGTGAGCGTGCCGCCCGCCTGCTTCATCTTGATGGCCTGGGGGGGCAGATCCCCATTGGCCCTGATGAACAAGATGCTGGGCTTGGCTGAGGGACACAAGCCCTGCCTGATGTTCGAACAGGCCTTCCTCGAACAACTACCCGACAACATTCACCTGTTGTTGGCCAACGCCGATTTCAGCAACCCACTTGAGGTAGCCGTCCGGGCAGATGTCCTGTGGAAGGCCAAACACGAGAGCGGGTTGTTCATCGGCCAAATCGCCAGACCGCGGGCCCAATGCCTACCTAAGCCAGTCCCAGCAACCGAGCAACCACACCCCAGGAACACAGACGACGACACTGGTGACCAGCTGTGTTTCTACCATCAGACGTGGGGCATGGAGGCCCGTCGATACTGCCCACCCTGCAAGCTTCAGGGAAACGCCGGGGCCAGCTGCCGCTGATGGCTACGGCGGCTGGCCGCCAACACAGCCTCCTATTCGTTTGGGACAAGCAGTCCAGGCATCGTTTCCTCATCGATACTGGAGCAGAGGTCAGTGTTTTGCCTCCGACCGGCCATGACACTCGCAGCAGGCAACAGGGACTCGCCCTCAAATCTGCAAACGGCACGATGATATGGACTTCCAGTACCCGTACAATCCAATTACAATTCGACGACAGCCATTTTACCTGGAACTTTACCGCCGTCACCCAGCCGCTCCTGGGAGCCAATTTCCTCCGGGCCCACAACCTGTTAGTTGACCTACTCTCTGGGAGAAGCCAGCCTACCAGCCCCGCGCCTGGACTCCGTTTCCATGTCTGGCAACGAGTTCACCAAGCTCCTAGCCGAGTTCCCATCGGTTTTGGCACCTCAGTTTACAAATTCGATGCCCAAACACAAGGCGCGGCATCACATCATTACCACAGGGCCACCCCTTCATGCCCAAGCACGATGACTACCTCCAGACAAGCTCCACCCGGCAAAGGAAGAGTTCTGCCGCATGGAGGAGCAGGGGATCATTTGCAGGTCAGACAGCCCCTGGGCCTTCCCCCTGCACATGGTCCCCAAAGCCACCGCAGGCTGAATGACGACACCACCCCGGACTGCTACCCTGTCCCTCACATCCAGGACTTCGTGGTGAACCTACACGGGGCCCACATCTTCTCCAAGGTGGACCTCCTCTGGGGATACCACCAAATCCCGGTCCACCCTGACGACATCCCCAAAACTGCACTTATCACTCCATTCAGCCTCTTCGAATTCCTTCGAATGCCGTTCGGCCTTAAGAACACCGTGCAGACTTTCCAGCGGCTGATGGACGCCGTAGGCCGTGACCTGGACTTTGTGTTTACTTAGATGACATACTAATCGCCAGCTGTGACTGCCAAGAACACCTTTCCCACCTTCGCCAACTGTACTCCCGTCTCTGTGATTTTGGCCTCACTATCAACCCGGCCAAGTGCAAATTCGGACTCAACTCTATCGATTTCCTTGGCCACAGAATCAGCAGCGAAGGAGCAACACCCCTACCCACCAAGGTAGACGCTATCTGCCATTTTGCCCGTCCCAACACGGTCAAAGGCCTGCAAGAATTCCTGGGGATGGTCAACTTTTACCATCAGTTCATCCCTGCAGCAGCCTGTATCATGCACCCTTTGTTCTCGCTGATGTCCAGCAAGGGCAAGGATATCGCCTGGAATGACGAGGCCGCGGCTGCCTTCGTTAAGGCCAAGGACACCCTGCCAGATGCCGCGATGCTGGTACACCCTAGGACAGACGTCCCAACCGCCCTCACGGTGGACGCATCCAACACCATGGTTGGAGGAGTACTGGAACAACTAATCGAAGGCCGTTGGCAACCCTTGGCATTTTTCAGCAGGCACCTTAGACCACCCGAACTGAAATACAGCGCTTTTGATCGGGAACTTCTAGCACTGTACCCGGCGGTCTGGCATTTCCGGTACTTTTTTTTTTAGAAAGCAGGCCTCTCACTGCTTTCACTGACCATAAGCCTTTGTCCTTCACCTTCTCCAAGGTCTCCGATCCCTGGTCAGCTCGTCAGCAGTGACATTTGTCCTACATTTCCGAATTCACAACGGATATCCAACATGTCTCCGGAAAGGACAATGTCGTTGCCGACGCGCTTTCCAGACTGACCATCCACAGCCTGTCCCTGGGTGTAGACTACACGGCCCTGGCTGATGCACAGCAAGCCGACGACGAGCTGCCCAGCTACAGAACTGCAGTCTCGGGCCTGCAGCTCCAAGATTTCTTAGTCGGTCCAGGTCAGCAGATCCTCCTTTGCAACATCGCAACAGGTCAGCCCTGCCCTATAGTTCCTGCAGCCTGGCAGAAACGCGTTTTCGACTTGGTACACGGGTTGGCACACCCGTCCATCAGATCAACTGTCCGACTGGTCACCAGCAAGTTTGTCTGGCATGGCCTGCACAACCAGGTCAGTGAGTGGGCCAGGACTTGTCCGCACTGCCAGATATCAAAAATCCAACAACACACCAAGGTCCCGCCACAGCAGTTCGAGCCTACCCTTAGAAGGTTCGACCACATCCACGTTGACCTCGTTGGTCCTCTGCCAGTTTCAAGAGGACCAGTTCACGAGGTGGCCAGAGGCAACCCCTCTATCTGACATCACGACTGATTCCTGCGCCTGGACGCTGCTCACAACTTGGATCTCGCATTTTGGTGTTCCGGCCCACATCACTTCAGACAGGGGCGCCCAGTTTACCTCCAGCCTCTGGTCTGTATTAGTGAACATGCTAGGGACAAAGCTGCACACCACCACAGCCTACCACCCTCAATCAAGTGGGTTGGTGGAACGTTTCCACCGCCATCTGAAATCAGCCCTGATGGCCTGCCTGAAAGGTCCTAACTGGGTCGACGAACTGCCTTGGGTCCTGCTCAGCATACGCACTGCCCCCAAGGAAGATCTCCGTGCTTCGTCAGCTGAACTCGTGTACGGTGCACCCCGGTCGTTCCAGGGGATTTCATACCTGCCCTTCGGGGCCAAGAGGAACAACCCACGGCAGTCCTAGAAAGACTGCGTGAGAGGCTCGGCAGCTTGGCACCGATTCCCACTTCGCGGCATGGTCCAGCCCCATCCTGTGAGCCCAAGGAACTGCAAGACTGTAAGTTCATTTTCGTTCGCAGGGGCACACCCCTGGCACCGTTGCAATGACCATATGAGGGGCCGTTCCGGGTCATCAGGAATAATGGGTCCACCTTTATTTTGGACAATGGGGGCAAGGAAGAGGTCTTCACGATGGACCGCCTCAAACCGGCCCATTTAGATCTACAACAACACTATGATGCAGAGGCCAACCTCCTAAGCAATGGCTAGCACAGCCTGTGAACCTTGGGGACCGTATCGCCGGTTCTGGGGGGGGGGGGGGGGGGGCAGTGGGTGGGTTGTTGTGTAGCAACTCACCGTCCGAGCAAGTGAACAGGCTCGGCGGTCGGGTCGCGCGTCATTGGAGCAGCGAGGCCCAAGATGATGCTGGGCCTTCGTCTTCCCCAAGCGACGGGGAGAACCCGTGCACAGGAAAAGTTTGATGACGTAACGCATACGTCAGTTCCGTTTTCGGTGGACAGGAACTGTTCCTCTTAAAAGTCCCGCACAAGGCGGGAAAATAAATCAGTTTTGTTCTGCAGCTCATCGACTAGTGTCTTGCTTTCGCTTCATGGTAGCAGCCACTACACTACCTTGTTCTTCATGGTCCTAATCTCTTATTCAGGTTATCTGTTTTGTAAATCTGTGATGCACCCTACTTAAAAGAGGGTGCACAGTATTGCACGCAAAGTTCCAACATTGGTATAAATGGCGTAATGCACAAGTTGAACTTTGTCATTAATCCCATTATCCAGTTTACTTTTCTATATTTACATTTCCTCTTTTCTGATGAAGTTGTTGTGCAACTTTAATATGAAACTGGCCTGGAGTTATCCGGAATAGACCACATGCACACAAAAAGATAGAGTTAGCACTTGGTTGGTGTCTTTTCAGTGCAAATTAATCTGAAGTAAGCATAATTCTTTACACATTTTGCATGGGTTAAGTGCAACCGTGTTCAACACAATTTGGTATAAATCAGATAAGGTGAAAAAAAATACAGATCCTAGGAGTAAGGGTGTACAGGACAATTGAGATATCATGAACAGGTTGGTGTTCAGGTCTCTGGATTGTAAAAAACAGTGATGAGAAACTTAGAGAAGTTATTCTGGAGCTTTTACCTCAATGTTTCAACAAGCACTAGAAATAAATGGTAGACCTCTTAAATACATGTGCAAACATCTAATCTGTTTTAGATGTAGGTCAAGGACTGCCTTGTTCATTCTTCAAAAAGATGTTGTCTATACAGTTCCCCAGTCAACATGTATTTGAAGGGAACAACTTAGCAGATAGTTTGTTTTGACAGTATGCCCATTAAGCACAGTAAAGATGTCACCAGCTCCTCAGGTTCTGATTCTTACCTCTGTTCTATGAACCATTTGCCATTTTCCATCCTCGGTCTGTTTGTAGAACTCTAGGTAAGGATCTGACTTCCCAAAGAAATCCTGATCACCATCAAGGGTAGTAAAATCAGAAGAGACATTATTTCCAGATAGGAAATGTGAGCAATAACTGTACAAATCCTACTTTAGTGTTACATAAAATAGAAAGATAAAATGCAAAAACGATAAAACTATTAATATACAAGAAAAAATGACAAATAAAAAGTGTTCACTGGCCAGAGCTAATGAGGATCTCAAACCAATGCTTTTTTTAAAAAAATGATCAAGCCAATTTGTATTTTCAGCGTTATACAAAATACCTACCTTATTATCTAGTTTCCGTGCTTGGGCTTCAAAATTTACTACTCTGTTGTCTTTTACTTCCTCAGCATAGATCTTAAAAATAAATAGAATGGAAATCAATTAATTTATAATATTGAAGTGGAAGTTAAGAGTAGTGCCTCAAAATTTCAGGCCAGCCTATATTCAAGGTGACAAGGAATGTTAGGCAAATACCCTGTGCCAAAATGACTAGACCCAAAATACAGCAGATTTGAAAGAGAAAATAACACTGCTACAGCCTGCAAATAATTGCAGTGGACCAGAAAGAAGTCAGGTCATTCTTGTTGTTTCAGAACCTTTGACAAAGTCCAAATACAAGGCCCTTGTAATAAAACAAGAGTTAGTGACAGCATGGAAAAGTAACCATCTGAAGCGAAATTAGTTGCCTGGGTAGGACATTTGAAGACTTCAGAATAGGACTACGTTTCTCCAGAGAAAGAAAGATAACATGGAGAAAAAGAGAACATTCACATCAATATTTAATTGATCTAATTAAATGCTTATTAAGTTTTCAACTGATCCAATTAAGTGTCCACTTTTGATGCTTTTACCAACATAAATCTCTAAAAATGAAACAAGCCTGTACCGTGATTGTTCCTCTTCCTGCTGGGCTTCTATTTTTCAGCAAGAGGGGTCTGGTCAGTTTTCTGCTGGAGACAATCTGTCAAAATAGACCAATTGTAAATACTCAGTTTCCAAGTGAAGTAGCAACCACAAATGTGACTAGGAGAATGCCAATTATCCTTAAACTCGGAATACTTATGGATTTCTGCAAATTAAACAAATAGGAAGCCTTAACAATAGCTCAGCGAAGATCCTGTTTCCCCACATACTGCATTCTTGGGAGAGAATGCAGAACAAAACAAATAGCAACAACATAAAGCAAACAAATAAAATTACAAGCAAGTGACAAGATAAGCTTTTGATGAAATTTAATAACTACAAGAAAAACAGTCTACAAGCAGTAAATTTTACTTGCAATTTAGAAATTGGCAGCTGGCATTAGGTATTGATGCAGTCAGAGGTTTCAAAGTTCCATATTCTAACTTAGTGGACAAACAGAAAAGTAACTTGCATATCTGTATCAAAAATCCTTCATCCACACACAAATTTTCACTACAATCTCTTTTAATAAGAAGAAATTAAATAGACAATTTCTATGCTGTAATTGTATTGTTTCCCCCACATCTCGTCCTCAGTGATTATCAACAAAGGTGCACCTCAAGGCTGCGTGCTTAACGCCCCATTCTATTCTCTTTACACCCACAAATGTGTGCCTAAGCACAGCTCCATTACCATCTAACGCCAACAGCACCACTGTTGTTGGCCAAATCATGGGTGGTGGAGAATCAGCATACAGGAGTGAGATGGAACATCTGGTTCAGTGGTGCCGCAATAAGAGGGTAGTGGCACAGCCCTCCACACCACTGATGGTATCTACAGGAGGTGCTGCCTCAAGACAGCGGCACTTATCATCAAGGATCCCCACCATCTAGGTTATGCTATCACCTCATTGCTATTGTCAGGCAGGAGGTACAGAAGCCTGAAGTCCCACACTACCAGGTTCAGGAACAGCTACTTTCCTACAGCCATCAGGTTCTTGAACCAACCTGCACAACCCTAATCCTAACCTCAGGAGTGGAACACAATGGACCACCTGTTGCACTACTGATTGTGACTTTTTTTTGCACTAATGTATCATTTTTGCACAGCCTTTTTTTCCCCTCTCTTTCTTCAACATCTTGTATAATTTATATTCCGTATGTTATCTGAACCTAATGCACCTGTGCTGCTGCTGTAAGCAAGTTTTCATCGTACTTGTACCTCATGCATGTGCGGATGACAATAAACTCACATTGACATGGAAACTGTAATTCCAGTGTGAAAAACTTAAAATCAGCAGTATCCTTTATAAATCTGGACATCAGAATTTTTAAACAGATATTTGAAGTTATGAACCCAACAAAACTAGGACTGAAGTGCATCTGAGCACCTTCATTCAACTGTCCAATTGTAGTGTCTAACCCAGTCAAAAATTTCACTTCATTTTAACTTCAGTGTATGATGCATCAGGATCTTGACTGGTCAAAAAAGTGATGGTTACATACCGATAGTTATAAAAGAATAACTTCTTCAATACACATATTATAAAAGGCTTTCATGGTTGAAACTGTAATACTCTGCATACTGTTCAAAAAAAGGCAATTCTCTTCAAGCCATTTTTTTTAAATTAAGCAAGATAATAGCTTTTGCAAATAGCTTTCTTAATTCAGCATTGAATAATACCTTAGGGATATTTCTACAGTGACAAATACAAATAATGAAAGCTTTATTCATATTTACCTGTCCTAGAGTGCATTCTAGTTCCCCCAAGAAATCATCATCGCTTAAATCTATGGTTTTGTTGTCAATATCATAAATTCCAAACTTCAGTTTCTGAACTTGCTCAAAGTAGTAATCAATCAGGAACTTCTTTGCAAACTTTGGAGTGAGACAGTTTTTAACTCTCTCTGTCCGATCAATCTAGAGAAAAAAATAAAATTGTCTTATGAAATCCACTAGAGTAAAATGAACAAATACAAGACATGCTAACCCCCTATTCTAGACCAAATGTGCACTGCCCAACAGCATGTGGATATGAAATACAAAGCACCTAGGCTAATTGACATTGCTGTTTCATGCTTTCACTCTTTAAGTACCATTTTAGATGTGACACATCTAATGTGACACAAAAGTGTCTAATTTCTCCAAAAATTGAACAGCAAAAGTAATACTAATTCCAGTGCCAAACCAGAAAAGAGTACACTTTTTGTAAATTCAAATTATTAAGGACAGGCATGAAAAATATAACATATGCATCAAACAGTACAGCAACACTTCTGAATACATAGTGTGCAGACGGTCAGGGCCACAGACCCATCTTCAATTTCTATTAGTTTTCCAAGCAAGTTATATTCAATCTTAGTTTAAAAACACAGTACTGAAAGAAAACTAGGGAGGATTGTTGATGAGGTTCATTATGGAAACTGAGTTTTACTGGAAGCTAATTGGCCTGATTTACTACATTTGAAAATAATTATATTCCACAAGGAAGAGGACAAAGAAACAAGAGGGAAGGCAAATCAATGAAATAAGTTAGCAAATGTTCTTCAACTAAATGAAAAGATGCAATTGCTCTAACTTATTCTTGCATGATTGCAAAATAACATCATCTAGCCAAATAAAACTACTTACTTCAACCCACTGATTTCCACTAACATTAATGAGTAGTGCACATAATGGATCTGATTTGGAAGTAACATCTTTATCCAACAAGTTCTCACAGCTGATGGTTAGTTCAACTTTAGTCACACAATCTGCCATCTGCTGCCCTGCAAACTAAACAGCACAGATTGCATTGAGTTAGCCATTAAAAATTTACAAATAGGTACAATTGTAAGTTACAACATTGGCTGCATTTTTCACGATGAAGAAAAATTTAAAAATACTCAAGATCGTATTTTAGGAAAAACACACATTCTATCTTATTCTCTTTGGCCACTAGAAAATTAAAGCTTTGCTACCAATAATTAATTAATCATGGAACAACTTTGTTATGTCATCTGTTTTGTTGATTTCAAAATTAAGTTACTGGATATTAGAAATGTCAAAAGTAATTAAGTGCATATAAGCAACTGTCAACAGCTTGGGCAGAACACTGCTCCTAGATTTTCACTGGTCCTGTCAAATCTCATCACATACAAGATGCACCATGTCCAGCATGGGTATCAACTTAATTAGCCCCTCAATGCAAGGAAACAAATGTTACCTAATCATTAATTTCCTGTAATTGTTAAGGTGAATCAGAAAGAACATGAAATAAAATCAAACACTACACCAACCACTTGCCACTACACGCTTTGCACTCGTTAACTTATTGTGTTAAAGTTCCCGTAATCCTCTGTAATCAGTGAACTTTAATCTTTCTTGTCCGCATTGTTAACAGCTGGCCCAGTACTTCCATTGAAATAGATGCAATACAAGTAAAGAACATAATCTGCTGAACAATCATTCTTCCCAGCACTATCTGGCAGGGCAGCCAGTCATGCATCATCGCTGATAAACAAAATACTTAAGGCACCTTATGGTGGAAGGTGATGTATTCTTCGTCATATTAACTGGTATGTCCCCGAAACAATTCAGTGCATTACAGACAAGCGTTAAGAAATCTTAATAAAATATTGTTAATTAACGCACAGTGCACATTTTAAACATTTTGTTCCACTTCCTATAATAATCATTACAAACTAAAAATAATAAAATGCCCAGCTTATGAACCTACCCTGTTGTTATGCACTAATATACAAGTGTTATCAGATTTAACTATTTCACACAGTGGTAAGTATACCTGGAATTAACCTCACAGTGGCACTAGATTGTGCAATACGATAAATCAGAAGATAGAACAAGAGGGAGTACCAAAGAATAAGGAATTTTAAAGGAGCTTAGAGGGAAAAGAGTGGCTGATACTTGGAACTTACTGCCAGTGAAGGTGGTGGTGTCAGATACAATCACCATTTGTTTGAGACATTTAGACAGGCACTTAAATAGGCAAGGCTCTGAAGGATGCGGACCAAATGCAGGCAAGTGGGATTAGTGTTGATGGGCAAAAAGGTCGGAACAGATGTGGTGGGCCTAAGAGCCATTTCTGTACTGTACGACTCTGACTCTTATTTAAAAACCAGCCATATTTTTGCCATGAAAATCAAATAATAGGTCTAACTAGAGTGCACTGAAATTTTTCTTAGAACTTTGGAATCATTTAGATTAAAATATTATTTTTCTCAAAGCTAAGTATCCTTAAATGCAATATGTTTTTGTTTTAAGAAATAAAATCAGAAGTTTGTAAGCTACATGTAATGGTTCAAAAAATAACTGCTTCTGTAAACTATCCATTTGTGCCTTATTAATGACTCTGAAGTGTTGGTGCTGGAAACTATACCGTAACTAGAAAGATTTAGCCTCAAATTAGAGGACATATGAAAGGTGTCACACAAGTGTCACATGACATTGGAGGTATAATTTGTAACATGGAACTTTTAGGATGATTTTGAAAGGTAATTTTAATAACGTATTGCAACAGTTTAGACAACTTAAAAAGTCATTTTAAATGCACCATAATGCTAGTAAACTACAAAATGATGCATAGGCAGAGAAATTATAATTAAAATGAATGCTATAAATCTTTAACAAAGCTCATACCAACTTCTAAAAACTAGACAGAGGAATGTAGAGCTCCCAGAGCTGCATAACCAGGGAAAGATATTCTTAAAATATTCTATCACAAGTTGTTCCAGCACCTTTATTAATGTGACAGAGAACCGAATGTTTGCAGATGATGGCTCAGTTGACAACACTCACTTGTGTGCTCACAAGGATTGGGGTTTCAAATCCTACTCCAAAAACTTGTGCTCTTCAAGCTGACACTTCCGCACAGCAGTGATAGAGAGCTGCAGTGTCAGAGGTGTAGCTTCAGGAAAATGCACAAGATCCCAAGGTTGTATTTCAAATAAGGGAGGGGAATTACCCTAGTCAATATTAATCCTTCAACCAGTGTCAACAAAGTTTAACTGGCCTTCATCATATTGCTATTTTTGAAAGCCTACCATGTGTAATTTTCCCCAATATTAGAACATACTCCTTCACTCACGGAGATGGAAATCATGGGGTGATTCATTCACAGAAAGTCACCAATGACCTAGAGAGAATGCAGCTTTCGGGGGCTCACTCTGCTCATCTGACAATTTTGATTGACATCACTCGGTAGCATGCGAGTAGTTTAAAAGTTGCAGGAATATCTTCGGAGTTTCTGATTGGCAGCGAGGGGCGAGGGAGTGGAGAGAGCCAAAGACTAACAAGTGATAATTTTTATTTTCCTTAGCATTCGAGGATAGCGGGGAATGACTGCACAGGTGCGTGACGTCACTCGGTAGTGTGCGAGCAGTTTAAAAAGAAGGCTGTCATATCCAGCGGGCAGCGGAGTGAGAGGGGCTTTGGCTCAATGGGCTTAGTCGAGCCCATTGGTAAGAGGTGAGATTTATAGAGAGGGGGTAATTTACCAGTTTATTTATTGTAGTTGCATTAGACAGTGCCACAACAGTAGCAGTATGCATCTGGGATTAGTGTTATGTTTGGAGTGCCAGATGTGGGGACCCTGGGAGGCTACCAGCCTCCCCGAGGACTACATCTGCACAAAGTGCAGTGAGATGCGGCTCCTCAGGGATCGTGTCAGGGACCTGGAACTGCAGCTCGATGACCTTCGGCTGACTAGGGAGAGTGAGGAGGAGATAGACAGAAACTTGTTGAGAGTACCTCTGTGGCAGTCCCCCTCAAAAATCGGTATCTCATTTTAGATTCTGTTGGAGAGGATAACCTGACAGAGGAAGACCATGGCAAACAGGAGTTTGGCACCGCACCTGGTGCTGTGGTCCAGTGGACAAGGAGAAATGCAGTGGTCATTGGGGATTCTATAGTGAGGAGAACAGATAAGATTCTGCGAACCTGACAACAGTACCCGGATGGTGTGTTGCCTCCCTGGTGCCAGGGTACGGGATGTCTTGGACCAGGTCCAGAATATTCTGAGGGGAGAGGGTGATCAGCCAGAAGTCTTGGTACATGTAGGTACCAATGACATAGGTAGAAAAAGAGAGGAGGTCCTGAAGGAAGATTACAAGGAGGTAGGAAGAAGGTTGAGAAGCAGGATTACTACCTGTGCCACATGCTAATGGAAGTAAGAATAGAAAGATCTAGCAGTTGAATGCATGGCTGAGTGACTGGTGCAGGGGGCAGGGCTTCAAATTTTTGGATCATTGGGACCTTTTTTGGGAGAGGTACGACCTATTCACAAAGGAGGGGTTACACCTGAACTCCAAGGGGTCCAATATCGTGGCAGGAATGTTTAATATAGCTGTTGGGGAGGGTTTAAACCAATTTGGCAGGGGGAAGGAAACCAGGATATTAGGATAGAGGAAGAGGTATATAGGAGACAGTGTGCAGTGAAGACGGAAAGGAGGACAGGCAGGTGAAAAGACAGGATAATTTGCTGAACAATAGAAATACAGCAAAATCAGCAGCGGATACTGGTCTAAATGTACTATATTTAAATGCATGTAGCATTAGAAATAAGGTGGATGACCTAGAGGCACAGCTACAGATTAAAAAAAATGACATTGTGGCAATCACCGAATCATGGCTTAAGGAAGGCTGTGAGTGGGAACTAAATGTCCAGGGGTACACAGTGTATAGGAAAGATAGGCAGGTAGGCAGAGGGAGTGGTGTGGCCCAGATGGTTAGTAATGATATAAAATCAATAGAAAGAAGGGACATAGGGTCAGAAGAAGTGGAATCCTTATGGGTGGAGCTAAGAAATGGCAAGGGTAAAAGGACAATAATAGCAGTTATATATAGGCCCCCTAACAGCACCCAGGATGTGGACTATAAGTTACAGCTAGAAATAGAAAAAGTGTGTCAGAGAGACAACGTCAAGATAATTATGGGGGATTTTAAACATGAAGGTGGATTGGGAAAGCCAGGAAGGCAGTGGATCTCAAGAGAGTGAGTTTGTGGAGTGTCTATGGGATGGCTTTTTGGAGCAATTTGTTGACGAGCCCAACAGGGGATCGGCTGTTTTGGATTGGGTGCTGTGTAACCAACCAGAGGTGATTAGGGAACTAAAGTAAAGGAACCATTAGGAACTAGCGATCACAATATGATTGAGTTCAGTTTCACATTTGGAAAGGAGAAGCTGATATCAGCTGTGTCAATATTTCAGCGAAACAAAGGAAATTACAGTGGCATGAGAGACAAACTGGCCCAAATTGATTGGAAAAGTAAGCTAGCTGAAGGGATGGCACAGCAGAAATGGATGGAATTTCTACAAGAAATAAGGAAAATGCAGGATAGATATATTCCAAGAAAAAAAGGTTATGAATGGAAAAATGGCACAAATGTGGATAATGAGAGAGGTGAAGGCTAAAATAAAAGCAAAAGGGAGGGCATACAAGGAAGCAAAAATTAGTGGGAAAACAGAAGTCTGGGAAACTTTTAAAAATTTACAGGAAGAAACTAAGAAGGTCATTAGGAAAGAAAAGATGAATTATGAAAGGAAGTTGGCAGATAACATTCAAAAAGATACCAGGAGTTTTTTTAAATATATGAAGAGTAAAAGAGAGACCCGGGTTGATATAGGACCAATTGAAAACGGTGCGGGAGAGATTATAATGGATAATAAAGAGATGGCAGAGGAACTAAATGAGTATTTTGCATCAGTCTTCACTGTGGAGGACATCAGCAATATACTGGATAGTCAGGGGTCTCAGGGAATAGAACTGAATTCAGTTAAGATTACTAGAGAGAAGGTGCTCGGGAAGCTAAGTGGACTAAAGACAGATAAGTCTCCTGGACCGGATGAGGTGCACCCCCGGGTTCTGAAGGAGACAGCTTCAGAGATTGCGGAGGCATTGGTGATAATTTTCCAGGAATTGATAGACTCCGGCATAGTTCCGGAGGACTGGAAGGTTGCAAATGTAGTTCTGCTGTATAACAAGGGTGGGAGGCAGCATAAAGGAAATTACAGACTTATTAGTCTGACATCGATGGTGGAAAAGTTATTGGAATTGATCCTCAAGGATGAGGTCATGGAATACCTAGAGGTGCAAGACAAGATAGGCCCAAGCCAGCATGGTTTCGTGAAGGGAAGATCCTGCCTGACCAACCTATTGGAGTTTTTTGAGGAAATCTCAGGTAGGGTGGACAAGGGAGAGGCTGTGGATGTTGTGTATTTAGACTTTCAAAAGGCCTTCGACAAGGTGCTGCACAAGGGGCTGATTAATAAGATGAGAGCTCATGGAATTACAGGTATAATATTGAAATGGGTGGAGCATTGGCTGGTAGGCAGAAAGCAAAGGGTGGGAATAAAGGGATCCTGTTCTGGTTGGCTACCGGTTACTAGTGGTGGTCCGTAGGGGTCGGTGTTGGGGCCGTTTCTTTTTACTTTGTACATTAATGATTTGGATGATGGATTAAATGGCTTTGTGGCTAAGTTTGCAGATGACACCAAGATAGGTGGAGGAGTAGGGAGTACTGAAGAAATAGGAAGGTTGCAGAAAGGCTTAGATAGTTTAGGAGAATGGGCAAAGAAATGGCAGATGAGATTCAATGTTGAGAAATGTGCCGTTGTACACTTTGGAAAAATAAACGGGCATATTATTATCTAGATGGGGAGAAATTTCAAAGTACAGAAGTACAAGGGGATTTGGGGGTACTTGTGCAGGATACCCTAAAGGTTAACCACCAGGTTGGATCGGCGGTAAAGGAAGTGAAAGCTATGTTAGCATTCATTTCGAGATGTATAAGGTATAAAAGTAAGGAAGTGTTGATGAGGCTCTATGGCGCACTGGTGAGGCCTCATTTGGAGTACTGTGTGAAGTTTTGGGCCCCGTACCTTAGGAAGGATGTACTGATGTTGGAGAGGGTTCAGAAAAGATTTACGAGGATGATTCCCGGAATGAAGGGGCTTACTTATGATGAGCGTATGTCGGCACTTGGACAGACCTCATAGAAACATTTAGAATGTTGAAAGGACTGGACAGAGTAGATGTGGTTAAGCCGTTTTCCCCTGGTGGGTGAGTCCAGGACTAGAGGGCACAATCTTAGAATTAGAGGGTACCAGTTTAAAAGAGAAATGAGGAGAAATTTCTTTAGCCAGAGGGTAGTGAAATTATGGAATTCTTTGCCACGTACAGCTGTGGAGGCCCAATCATTGGGGGCATTTAAGGAGGAGATTGATAGGTATCTAATTAGTCAAGGTATCAAGGGATATGGGGATAAGGCCGGAAACTGGGGCTAAATAGAAATAGTATTAGTTTAGCTCATGGAGCAGACTCGATGGGCCGAATGGCCTACTTCTGCTCCTTTGTCTTGTGAAATCTGTTCCAAAATATTCCCATTTGTCATTTATATTGTATATTTTACCTTCTTCCATGCAAACATTCTACATTAATGGTCCTGTTTTAACTATACCTAATCGCAGGAATGAGCCTTTACATTGAACTACTGCAATCCTTATGACAGTGATCCCACACTAGTGCTAGGTAGGGAACTCAGTGTTCATTATTTCAAAGAAAAAGTCTTGCATTTATGTTGCACTTTTCATAACCTCAGGACATCCTAAATTGCTGTATAGCCAGCACAGATATTCTTGAAGTACAGTCGATGTGGACATCAACTGCTTCTGTTGATAGAATGTGTGTGAAAACATATATACAAAGTTGAAGTCTTATGAGTGTTTTTCTGCTCCTTAGGGTTTAGAGGAGGCACAAAAATAGTTGGAGCTAATCTTGGGCCGAGGCTTTTTTTTGGCATTCCCAACTTTTTTACTTAAGCAGTTTAGAAGCTGACTACAGTGCATTCATGTCACCAGACTGGCACCATTACAAAGCAAATTCAGACTGGCAAATACAACCTTACACATCTTTTGCCATCTACTAATCACCTCCTCTTCTGGGTTGCTTCTACTAAATGCAAACTTTTCATGGATTTGTGCCCAAACTAGCGTCACTGAAAGAGAACCATTCAGCTGCTTTCTCTCACCAAGCCAAACCTCCCCATATTTTACTTCCAATAACTGCCGGCCTTCCAATAGTGCTCATGTCCTATAAATCATTTTCACCAAACTCAATTCCTCTGTAAGACCTGTCTCAAATTTTACTACAAGTAAATAGCAGATTCCCTTTCTGATTCAAATATTGGGCAGACGTGCAAATGCAATACTCCCTCAGTTTCAAATCAACAGCCATTAACCCAGGTCTAAAAAAAAATCAACATTTGCTCCATTCTCCTGGCTGAGTTCAGGAATCTAATTTCTACCTTTCCCACAATACCAAATTAGCACTAATCCAAGTTAGGATTATCAGCTTTTTCCAACTGTGAGCATGATGTAATATTGATTGTCAATCTCTGCGGCCAATCACATTTTTCTTCACCACCATCCAACTCTAATGGGGCTGGATTTTATTAGTTCCATGAACATAATTAAAATCAGTAATATTATTTGCTCCTGCCTATGCACCAATGCTTTTGGGAGTTTGTTCTCGCACCAGCACCCTAAGGATTCGTTCCTGGGTTCCTCCTTTTACTCAATGACTTGACGCCTCCTTGAGTTAGAGCCAAGGTTTCAGTTTCCATATAAATGTCAATCACAAGCATGCTCAACCTCCCTATGATTTATTTTCTTTTAAATCCACCATGTTTGCCCAACTATCTTATCTTTGCCACCTTGATCCATGCCTCCTGTAAATGGAAAAACAACTTCCTCCAGCTTTTCAATGATAAAACTAAAACTGCTGTCTTCACCCTTCCTTGGAAAATGCCTGAAATTGTTCACAACCACAGCATTCCGTTCCTTATTGAAATGAGATTCCAACTCCATTTCCTTTACAACTCAAAAACTGCTCATTTTCTATCCACTAATCAATCTTCCATCCTCTCCAACCTTTAGCCCTTTCAAACCTTAGTCATCCCTATTCTATAGCGCAACCAAATCCTGCTTGGCCCATCCTTATTTAAGCAATGATCCTGTTCAACAGCTTATATTTTGGAGTTACATCTATTTTTATTTCTTCCCCAACTCTAATCTCCTCTAGTCTTATGCAACACACACAAAATGCTGGAGGAACTCAGCAGAGTGGGTGGCACCTACGGAGGGAAATAAACAGTCGACATTTTGGGTCGAGACCCTTCACCAGGACTGGAAAGGAAGAGGGCAGAAGCCAGAAAAAAAAAATCGATGAAGGGTCTCGACCCGAAACGTCAACTGTTTATTTCCCTCCATAGATGCTGCCTGACCTGCTGAGTTCCTCCAGCACTTTGTGCGTGTTGCTCCATTCCAGCATTTGCATAATCTCGTCTCTCTTCTTCTCTTATGATCACTTTCTCCTCAACTTTCTTACAGGAACATAAAGAAACAGGAGGATAAGCCCTTTGAGCCCTTGAACCCACTCTACCATTCAATAAAATCATAGCTGATCTGATGTCAAACTCAACATTTCTTTACCACTTTCTGACCGTACTCCTTGACTCCCTAGTAGTTGAAATGTCTGTCAGTCTGTGTCTTGACTATATTCAATGATTCTATCTTCACAGTTCTCTGTGGTGGAGAATTCACGATCCTCCTCTCAGCGAATTCCTTCTTATCTCCGTCTGAAATGGGAGACTCCTTATTCTGAAATTACGTTCCCCATTCCTCTTCCTTTTTTGGGAAAATATCCTCTCAGCATTCACTTTGTCAGTCCCTCTCAGAATCTTACACATTTCAATAAAATCACATTTCATTTTGTTTTTATTATTTTCTGCAATGAGCATAGGCCCAGCCCACTCAACTTTTCTACATATGTCAACTCCTTCATTGCTGGAATCAACTCAGTGATCCTCCTCTGCATCACGCAAACACATCCTTTCCTAAACATGACCAAAGCTGTACACAGTGTTCTAGGTCATAGGTCAGACAGCACAGAAACAGGCTGTGCCAAACAAGATTCCCATCTAAGCTAGTCCCATTTGCCCAAGTTTGAAACATACCCCTCTAAATTTTTCCTATCCATGTACCTCTACAAGTGCCTTTTAAATTTTGTTAATGTAACTGCTTCAATCACTTCCTCTGGTAGTTCATTCCATATACTGATCACTCTCTGCGTGAAAAAAAAACTACCCCTCATGTTCCTATTAAATCTTTCCCCTCTCACCCTAAACCTATATCCTCTAGTTCTTGATTCCCCAACTCTGGGAAAAAAACTGCACATTCACCCTATGTCCCTCATGACTTTATACACCTCTATACGATCACCCCTCATTCTCCTATGCTCCAATGAAAAAAGTTCCAACCTGCTCAACCTCTCTCCATAACTCAGTCCCTCAAGTCCCGGCAACATCCTTGTAAACCTCCACTGCTCTGGGTGCTTAGCTTTTGAACATCTCACCCCCTCACTTTCTCTTCTTCTTGAGCAGTCCCTTGACACTGAAGATGACTTGCTCCAAATCCAGTTCTGTGGGCTCTGAACTGACCAAGGAGGCCAACCTGGGAATCACATCTTCTTCCAGAGGGTCAAGTAGTACCTGACTGAGTGCTTGGTTGGGTAATTTTAGCAGGGCTAATGTGTGCTCCCAATGCATGGATAAAGTGTTCAATACCACCCAAATGCTCCTTCTCCACTTTCAGCAGTTAAGGGTTTACCAGATCCTGCTCTATCAAACTCCCTTCCAAGCTCTTAACTCCATTTCCCAAAACTTACTACTGAGCCAGCTTTCATCACGCTTCATATTGTCTCCTGATTCTACTGTTTTCCCCCACATGACCTTACGAGCCTTTTGGAGTTAATTTCCTATATTGAAAGGCACCGTATAAATACAATTCATCATTGAATTTAAATTGTGTATTAAATGAAAATTACATTCGACACAACAGCACATTCCACCTATGTGCAATTTTAGATTGATCTAGGATTTCAGAGTGGAACTATAACTGGACTGGAGAAGAACTTTGAGTGGGAACGGGAGGATCCAATTGTCATGGCCCATGTAGGCATTGAAAATTGAAAATCAAGGGTCCAGATTATTACCCAAGTCACATGCAAATTGGTAAAGGGTAAGTGCATTGCTCAAGGTGTGGTAGAAATGGGCCTCAATTCTTGGGACACTGAAGAGAACTGTTCTGTTGAATTGGGCTTCACCTGAATTGTGCCGAAACCAGTGCCCTGGTGAACAGCATAAACAGAGTTATAGGCAGGGCTTCAAACTAAAGAGCAGGAGGGAGGGCTCCAAGAACAGGATGTCTAATAAATCAAGGGGAAACTATTGATTTTCCTCATTCAATGGCACAGCATAGTGAGGGGCAACTTGACAAGCAAAGCGCATCAGGCTGGGGCAGAAAATGTACACAAAAGTATGCAAAACAGCAAATCCAGAGTTAGTAAAATCTATAAAATAAAATCAAAACTGAAGTCTTTATTTGAATGCATGTGTAGCATTTGCAATAAGATAGAGGAGTTGACAAATTCAAGTTTATTGTCATAGGCATACATACACAGGATATAAGTGCCATGAAAATCAGCTTTTTACAGCAGCAGCACAGATAGCAACAAGAGAATAATCTAAATGCCATTATGGAGATGTATTTGCAGGATGACCAGGACTAGGCACTTAGTATTCCAGGTTATACAATGTTCCAAAAGATCAGGCCAAAAGGAACAGGAGTTCAGATGGTTTTGTTAATCAAGGAAGGTATTGGAGCATTGCTGAGTTGTGATAGAGACGCAGTAGATAGTAATGTATAATAGGTTTGGGTTGAAATCATGAATAGCAGGGGAAGGAAGACACAGGTGGGAGTAGTCCATAGGCCCCAAAATGTGACCTCTTGATAGGGCAGAGCATAAATGGGGAAACAGCTAAGACATGTTTGAATTGAACTGCAATTGTCATGGGTAATTTTAATCTACATATTGATTGGATGAACCAAACTGACAAGCATATCATAGAATAATTTGTGGAATGCATCTGGGAATTGCTTCTTAGAACAGCATACCACAGAACCTACCCAGGAACAGACATTTTAGATTTGGTCACGAGTATCAGGGAAGGATTAATAGGAGGTCTTGTGGTTAAAGGTCCCCTACAAAGTAGTACCACAATATGAGAGAATTCTAAATGCAATTTAAGGAAGAATACTACAGGACCAAAATCACCATCTTCAATTTAAATAAGGCAATTATAATGGTAGGAAGGTGAAGTTCTCCAAAGTGTACTGGGAACATAAGCTACAAGACAGGCCAGTATATGAACAGTGGCAGATCTTCAAACAGCTGGTCAAAAACATTCAGCAGAAAGCTATCACAATTAGAAAGAGGGATTCCATAGGAGGCACAATCTGTGGTTAATAACATAATTATCTCTATGTTAAATTGAAAAGTAGGGCATACAAAGTGGCAAGGGTTGGTAGTAGGCCAGAAGACTAGGAAGTTTTTAGGATTCAGCAGCAAAAGACTAAACTCAAAAACAGAGAGAAAATTGATTCTGAGAGAAAACAAAATATCAAAACAAACAGCAAGAGTTTCTATGGATAGATAAATAGGAAGACAGTTAAGGTGGGTGTGGACATCTAGAGAATGAGGCTGGTGAATTAATAACAGGAAACAAAGAATGTTAAATCAATTCCTTGCATCAGTATTCACCATGGAGGACACTGCAAGTACCCCTAAGAGATGGGCTAATTTCAAATAATGGGGTGGAGGGGGGGGGGGGGGGGGGGAGGAGGGGGGAAAAGAAGATGCAAAAATCTTAATTACAAGGGATAAAATATTAGAAAAATTCACAGGAAAAAAAGGCAGACAAATGACCAGGACCCAATGGCTTTAAAGGAAGTGGCTTTAACATTTTCAACCTATGGACCCATAAGTTGAAAATGTTCAAAACTTACTAAATTCCAGGAGACTACCAGAAGATTGGAAAACAGCCAGTGTGACTCCTTCATTCAAAATGGAAGACAGAAAGTGGAAAACCATAGGCTAATTATTTTAACATCCATTGTCAGCAAGAAGTGAGAGTCAATAATCAAAAGAGGAAATAGCTAATCATTTAGGAAAGCTGAAATATAACCAAACCTGGTTTTTATGAAAGGTAAATGTTTGACAAAGTTGTTTGAATTCTTTGAGGATGTAACCGGGAGAGTTGACAGGGTAGCGTGTTGATGTAGTGTATTTAGATTTCCAAAAGGCATTTGACAAGGTACCACACAAGAAGCTGATGATTAAATTAAGAGCCCAAGATAATGGAGGAAGTATGTTAGCATGGATTGAAAACTGGCTGTCACATAGAAAACAGTTGGATTAAGTGGTCCTTTTCAGGCTGGAGAGATACAACTAGTGGAGTACCCCAGGATCAAATCTTGGCCTTCAATTGTTTACTATTTACATTATGACATGTAGGGGGGGAAATGAAATGCAAGATTTTCAAGTTTGCCAAAGATATGAAAATAGGCAAAAGGGCAGGTTGTAATGAGTGTTGGATTTGACTGTTTTAATTAGTTTTTTTTAACATGTATAGTGTTTAATACACCTCTAGTGGCTGCACAAGGAATGGCCACTTTCTAGCTTATTGGTTTGTCCATCAAGTATCTAATAAGTTTTCTGATTGGACTATTGTTAGCTAAGGAGTACCTCTTATCTCAGGTATAAAGGGTGTCGTTTTTTGATAACCACTCTCGCCTGTCTCTCTCTCGCTCTCTCCCCCCCACCCCCAGCTCATCTGTAGTTCCTTTTGTCTCAGCTCATCTCCTAGTAGTAAAGCTAGTGCCATGTGCTCTGTGACGGTTTCTTTGTGTTACACTTTTCCAATAAAACTTTGTGAAGCACCATGTTGTTTTCAACTCATTCCCGGACTCCTGAAAGAACCAGCAGATTCGAAAATAACTGGATCCGACATGAGGATATTGCAATTCTGCAACAGGATATATATAGATTGAGTAACTGGGTGAAAACCTGACAAATGGAGTTTAATGTGGAAAAGTGAGAGGTCACGTGCTTCAGCAAGAGGAATCAAAAGGCAGATTAGTGTCTAGATGGAGAAAAACGGCAAGTGAATGAAGTTCAAAATGATCCAGGTGTTCTAGTGCATGAATCACAGAAAGTTAGCAGGCAGATCCAACTGGTACTTAAGAATGCCAACAGCACGTTGGTGTTTACTACAAATGGAGATGGAGTTTAGGAATATGGGGCTATTTGGTACAGTTGTACAGGGTGTTGGTGAGACCATACCTGGAATACTGTGTACAGTTTTGGTCGCCTTACCTAAAAAAAAATATAGTAATGTTAGAGACAGTCCAAAGGAGATTCACCAGCCAGTTGCTGGGGTGAGAGGCTTGTCCCATCAAGAGAAGTATTGTACTCCTTGGATTTCAGAAGAATGAGGGGTGACCTTATTCAAACACACAAGCTCCAGATCCTAAAGGGGACCTCACACCCCAGACATTGAGATGTTTTCATTAACAGGAGAGTCACAAACAAGGAGAAATAACTATAAAATCAGAGACCACTCATTTAAAACTGAGGTGCGTAGAAATTTCTTCTTTGTTGTAAATTTCAGTTCTCCGCCTCTAAGAACAGTGGAGGCCAGCTCATGAGATATGTTTAAAGTGGAGGTACATGAATATTTGAAGGATCGAGTAATTGCAGGTAATGGGATACTGGTACAAAAGAGTTGAGGCCAGCATAGATCAGCTATGATCACATTGAGTTGTGGGGCAGATTTGAGGAGTCTGGCGGCCTACTTCTGCTCCTATTTTCTTGTGTTCCGAGTCCCCATGCATAAAGCAGTCATACAACACTACAACACAGGAACAGGCCCTTCGGCCCATCTAGTCCATGCCAGCCTGGTTTTCTGCCATCCCATCTACCTGCCATGGAACACAGCCCTCCATACCTCTCTCATTCATGTACCTATCCAAACTTCTCTTAAATGTTACAATTGAACCTACATCCACCACTTGCATTGGCAGCTCATTCCACACTCACACCACCCTGAGTGAAGTAGTTCCCCCTCAGATTCCCCTTAAATATTTCACCTTTCAACCTAAACCTATGATCTCTACTTCTATTCTCATCCAACCAGAGGGAAAAAAGCCTGCATGCATTCACTCCATCCATAACCCTCATAGTTTTGTATACTTCTACAAGGTCTCCCCTCATTCTCATGTGCTGCAGGGAATAAAGTCCTAACCTATTCAACCCATCCCTGTAACTCAGGTCCTCAAGTCCCAGCAACATCCCTGTAAATTTTCTCTGCACTCCACTCCTTCAAGCTTATTGATATCTTTCCTGTAGGTAGGTGACCAGAACTGCACACAGTACTCTAAATTCAAACTCACCAACGTCTTGTACAACTTCAACATAACATCCCAACTCCTGTACTCAATGCCCTGATTTCTGAAGGCCAATTTGCCATAAACTCTCTTTTTGACCCTATCTACCTGCAGTGCCACTTAAGGAATTATGGATCTGTACTCCCAGGTCCCTTTGTTCTACCACACACCTCGGTGCCCTACCATTCACTATGCAAGTCTTACCCTGGTTTGTCCTCCCAAAGTGCATCACCTCACACTTGTCCGCATTGAATTCAATCAGCCATTTTTCTAGCCGGTCCAGATCACGCTGCAAGCTTTGATAGACTTCCTCGCTGTCCACTACAGCCCCATTCTTGGTGTTATCCGCAGATTTGCTGATCCAGTTTACCACATTATCTAAATCATTAATATAGATGATAAATAGCAACAGATCCAGCACTGATCCCTGCAGCACACCACTAGTCATAGGCCTCCAATCAGAGACACAACTACCTACTATCACTCTCTGGCTTCTCCCGCTAAACCAATGTTGAATCCGGTTGACTACTTCATCCTGAATGCCAAGCAACTTAACCTTCTGGACCAGCCTCCCATATGGGACTTTGTCAAAGGCCTTGCTAAAGTCAGTGTAGACAACATCCACTGGCTTCCCCTGATCAACCTTCCTGGTAACCTTGATGCCATCAAAATTGGCCTTCCTCCAGTTTAGAATCGTAAACCTAGGACCAGTCCTCTCCTTCTCCATAATTATCTTGAAACTAATGCAATTATGATCACTGGATCCAAAGTGTTCCCCTACGCACACTTCTGTCACCTGCCCTGTCTCATTCCCTAACAGGAGATCCAGTATCGCGCTCTCTCTAGTTGGGACCTCTACATACTGATTAAGGAAACTTTCCTGAACACATTTGACAAACTCGACCCCACCCAGTCCTTTTACAGTATGGGAATCCCAGTCAATAAGTGGAAAGATAAAATCACCTACTATCACAACTTTATATTTCCTGCTACTGTCTGCTCTCTCTACAAATTTGCTCCTCTACATCCTGCTGACTATTGGGAAGTCTACAATATAGTCCCATTAACCTGGTCATCCCATTTTTATTCCTCAGTTCCACCCAAATTGCCTCAGTAGTCGAAGCCTCCAGTATGTCCTCTCTGAGCACTGCCGTGACATTTTGCCCGATGAGTAACAAACCCGTCCCCCTCTAACACCTCCCTCTCTATCATGTCTAATACAACAGAACACTGGAACATTGAGCTGCGAGTCCTGCCCCTCCTGCAACCAAGTCTTACTAATGGCTACCTCATCATAATTCCACGTACGGATCCGTGCTCTTAAGTTCAACCGCCTTACCTACAATACTCCTTGCATTGAAATAGACGCAACTCAGAACATTAATCCCACCACGCTCAACCTTTCAGTTTCCGTCTTTGATTGTCATCTCAACATCTACTTTCCCCACAGCCTCTCCATTTGCTGTCCTGTCACTCTGGTTCCCACCCTTCTGCAACTCCAGTTTAAAGCCCCCCTCAGCAGCACCAGCAAACCTTCCCGCAAGGATATTGGCCCTCCTCCATTTCAGGTGCAAGCCGTCCCGTTTGTACAGATCCCACCTGCCCTGAAAGAGAGCCCAATGATCTAAAAATCTGAAACCCTCCCTCCTGCACCATCTGCTTAGCCACATATTAAACTGCACTATCTTCCTATTTCCTGCCTCACTAGCATGTGGCACAGGTAGCAATCCCGAGATCACCACGCTGGAGGTCCTGTCTTTTAACTTAGCAACTAACTACCTGAATTCACTTTGCAGGACCTCATCACTTTCCCTGCCTACGTCATGGTACCAATGTGTACTGCAACCTCTGGCTGCTCCCCCTACCCCTTAAGAATGCTGTGGACTCGATCCGAGACATCTGACACTGGCACCTGGGAGGCAACATACAATCCGAGAGTCTCGTTTTTGTCCACAGAACCTCCTGTCTGCTCCCCTAACCAATGAATCCCCGATCACTACTACTTGCCTCTTCTCCCCCCTTCCCTTCTGAGCCAAAGAGCCAGACTCAGTGCCCAACACCTGACCACTGTGGCTTTTCCCTGTAGATCGTTCCCCCCAACAGTATCTAAAACAATATACTTGTTATTGAGGGGAATGGGGTACCCTGCACTGACTGCCTGTTCCCTTTCTCTCTCCTAACAGTCACCCAACTACCTACCTCCTGCAACCTAGGTGTGACATGACTGCCTCCCTGTAACTCCTGTCTATCAACCCCTCAGTCTCCCAAATGATCCGAAGGTCATCCAGCTCCAGCTCCCTAACAGTCTGTAAGGAGCTGCAGCCAGATGCACCTCACAGGTGTAGTCATCAGGGACGCCTCCCTGACTTCCCACATCATGCAAGAGGAGCACACCACCGCACTGGCTGTCATTCCCACTGCTCTACCTGTGCAATAATAAAGAAAGAAAGAAAGAAAGAAAGAAAGAAAGAAAGAAAGAGAACTTAACAGAACCTCACCTTAGCCTCCACCTCTTCACGCTGAAACCTCTTGAGGCAAAACCTCAGCTGCCCACTCTTACACTGGCCGCTTTGCTTTTCCCTACCTACCTTTTATTGGCAGAGTTGCCATGCACTTAGCCAATCAGAAACAACTTTAAAAAAAAGCTGCTGGCTCTTCCCCTCTGCTGCTCTGGCTGCTGGAACTGCAAAGAAAACAAGAAGTCCCTACAAGTGTATTATAAAAGGTTAACTCCTCCACATTGTTGACAGGTTTGTTCAAATGAATCAGGGAGAAACTAAACTGTTTGTTGATATAACTGGAAAGTAATGATAAAATAACCAAGGGGAAATTGTATTTAACATAAAGCAAATAAAATCAAAATAATGAGACGCTACGCACACAAGACATTTTCAAACATGCTACTGACATTTAAAAACTATTAACCTACATTACATTCATGAATTTCAAATAGGCTATTAAAACATTATTCAACAGAGTAGAAAACAGGATCATCTGTAGGCCAGTCAGCCCTTAAAGCTTACTTTGCTATTCAATATGATCGTAGCTGTCCATGCATCAATGCCACATTACTGCTCTCCACCCATATCCTTTGATACCTTTTGCACCAAGAAGTTTTGTCTACTTTTTAAAAAATATCCAGTAACTTGGCTTCTACAGCCATCCATGGTGGAAATTCCTAATTTACTATTCTCTAAATGAAGAAATTTCTCATCTCAATCCTAATAATCTTTTACCCAGTAACCCAAGATTGTGATCCCTCAACCTATACACGCTATTCAGAGGAATAACCTTCCAGTATCTCGTCTACCTAGCCCTGCCCAAGATGTTGTAAGTTTCAACTAGAGCCCCTCTCATTCTTCAAAGTTGTAGTGAATGCAAATTACTCCTCATGAGGGCCCCATCATCCCAGGGATCAATCTGGTGAACCTTCACTACACTTCCTCTTATCGCAAGTAGAATTCTTCTTAGTTTAGGACACCAAACCTCTATGCAATACTCTAAATATGTTGCCATCTGGGCCCTATATAATTGTAGGAAGCATGAACCATTCAAAACAAAACCAAGTTTACTGGCAAACACACTCAACCTTAAATCTGAAAGGGTTAGTTACTGTACACGGCAGAGGTCCAACAAAAAACAAAAATTGCCGATAACACCGATTTGAGAGCACTGTGGCAACACACACACAAAGACGCCTGGTCTAGGTCCTTTTACATCGACGCCTCACAAACTGACCCACATCACACGGAGACACTCGGAAACAACCGATTTGAAACATGGATACGAGAAGGAACCCCACCTCTTCTGACTGACTTTGCCACGTCTCTATTAAGCGAAAGTGAAACAAGAGTGGTCAAAAGAAACTTATTAAATACAATTCCTTACTACAAAAAGAATTACATGGAAAATATACAACCTCCGTGAGCCGCAACTACACTCAGCAGATCTACCAAGCCGCGCACAGCCCCACCCACGGCTGACACAACGTCCGATATGGTTGCGCATGCGAAGTTTTTTGGAGAAATTGCCAAGGAGCCACACGCTGGGCGGGGTCAGTTTCTCCATGCGGTTTATTTGTGCAGAGGGTTTCTAGAGCTGGAACAACAACAACGCGTTTTATTGAAGCAAAACCAAGGAGCGTTTTAAAACAATTTAAAAACTGCCCACGAGAATACACAACAGATCTCAATATCAGTAGGCTGATGTTCTATGAGATACGTTAACACATCTGTTGGCAATCTTCTAGAAGAGCACCATCCAGAGACAAATTATATTTGGAAGCGGAATGCTACATTCTCAGAATACTCCTAAACCATTGATGGATACAGGTATTAAAATACTAACCAGTCCCCACTGCACAACAGCACCCCCCGACCACAAAGATCTAAAGAGCCTGGAAAGTACAGACTATTCACTGGACTATACCTCCAGTGCTACTTCTCGGCAAAGGCTGACATCAATGAAGAAATTCAGTGCTCCATGCAGCACCACAGTCTTTGGCTGTCTGGAAAAAAAGGATTAGTAGAAAAACACGGTTTTCATGAATGTTCAGTGTAAGACCACTCTAGTATGCTTCAATGATGACCTGGAGCTTGGCTGAGCATGTGAATGCACCAGTGTTTGTGTATTTCTGTTTGTTGGCTGGGGTGAGAGTAATCTTGGTTCTGCAGTGCAGGCGGTGCTGGTTGAATGTTTTCTTCATTGCTCCTGTTGTCTAGTTCCAATCCAGTGGGAAGTTTGTTGGAGTGAGGTGCAGTTTTGTGTCAAGAAAATTTGTGAAAAGTGTTGGGCCAATTATTCATCGCCACAAAATCCTCCAAACATACTGTTAGGATAGGTGAACCAATGTCACCCAGACTAACATTCCCAGCATAAAGACCCTAATTATACACTGTTGGCTTCCATAGGCAGTTCATGTCAATTGCATGCCCGACACCAGGTTCCAGAAACAGGCACTTTACTCCAACCTTCATCACAGCAAAGTTTTTACCAGGTGCACAGAGGAAGCAATTCAAGGATGCTCTCAAAACCTCCTTGCGAAAGTGTAATATTCCCACTAATTTATGGAAATCTCTGGCCCACAATTGCTTATACTAGAGACAGGATATTGTGGGAGAAATGTGAAAGACGATTGAGAATATTCTCAAATTTTTGCAGGAGGGGAGCTAGAGGGTTAACTTTTGTTCTGCCAATAACCAAAGATGTAGGTGATGAACTTTGCCTCAGACTTCTGTGTCTTGTCTGCAGGATGTGGCAGTCTGATTATACTTTGTTCTTCCAGAATGCTAAACTAATGCTGGAACCATGGTTGCTCACTTCTACCATTTATATCCACTGCTCAAAAAAACCGCAATTTGTACTTGTACTTTGTGATAGTAGTGGTGCAGTGGTTAAATTACATTCAATTTTTGTAATACACACTTAAACTGATTCATTTAAAAAAAATACCTTGTACACTGTCAATTAACACTTTGCATACAAGAAAGCCCAGTTATCTCATATACAACTTGAAAATATCTAAGTAAAAATAATTATTTCCGGTACTATCCTTGCAGAATATATATATTAATTTTACCAATTAGTCAAATAATAGGTTGCAATGCACTTTACGTTTTTGAAACACTAGGTTTTTAAAAACCACTAATTGATTTTAATTATAACATGCACAGAAACTGTATTCTATTTGCCCTTTTCTGCTTTTTATGTCAACAATATGGAGTAATGTGCAGATGGAATTAGAGGAGAAATGTAGACATCTCTATAGTGTCTGGTTACCTTTTTTTCTAAAAACAAAATATTTTTCAGAATCCAGATGTAATGACAAGGCCAACATTTATTGCCCATCCAAAAATGCCCTTGAACTGAGTGGTTTGCAAATCCATTTCATTTTTATTTAAGAATAAAACACATGGGGTAGATTTGGAGTCACATTCAGCCAAACCAGATAAGGTCAACAGATTTCCAGATGGTTTTTAATGACAGTTTTTGCAGTCATGATTACCAAGCTAAATGATTCTTCCCCCTCTTCCTCCCATCCTCCAAATCCTAGATTAGTAGATAAATTTAAATTCCACAGGTGCTATTGCTGGATTTGAATTAGGGACTCTGGTTTGTTAGTCCAAGCTGCTAATTACTATTTTGGTTATTTAACGACTGCAGTCACCCCCATAGTTGGTTGTGAAATGATAGAACTTAATATTGGGCATGTAGAGGGAAAGGACATATATTATGATTACACTTTTAGAAAAAAAAACTACATATCGATAACTAGCAAAGTTTTTGATTGGTCCTATTTTACTCAATGCCAATAGATCAAGAGTCAACTAGTGTAGGGAATGCAGAAAAACAAATTTTTGGGTGACTGGAAAAGCTAAGTAGATCTTCTACCTTTCTCCATTCGCCTTTGAAATAAAGTATTGTAAGGCATGTTTGGTGTAATTGCAGTACATTATTTATTTTTGTCATTTGATTGCTTGAAGCAAAAACTGGTGTCATTAAAATATGTTTTCATGAACAATGTTAAAAATGCATTTTTGCCAAGTTGTTTGATTTTTTAAAAAAAATACAAAATGTGGCCAGAGACATCAATTACCAGTTGGTACTTAAAACTGGATACGGAAATAAAAATCCAGATGCATCTAAAGCAAATCAGGTAATTGGATTCCTTTTATTTTCCAGCCAATATTAACTCTGTATGTTGAACAAAAAGATATTAACAAGATATCTCCAAAATAAAGATGGAAATGTTTAAAAGGCAAGCCTTTTATGCTTTCTTTATTGCAGAAAGAGCTATAACAAAATGCATCGTTTACAGATTCTCATGAACAATTCTTTTCCTGAAATAATCCTAGACGATTTTGGCAAAGTATTTAATGTTTTTCATTCCATATACTGCACAATGCTAAAATCACACAATACAAATCATTTTCATTTCATTGTTACATGCCAATATTTGTAGTGAATGTTAGTCAAAAATTAAAACAATGCAAGAACACAATATAGAACAAAAGTAAATCTACAAAGTTGAAAAAACAAATTCTTGTTGCTTAATTCAATCTAAATATTGGTTCAAAATAGTTCATCAAGTTAACAACATCAAGAATTTGTTTTTAAATTCAGAATATTTAGTACTGGAGAATCATACAGGCATGCCCAGATGAGCAAATCAACAGAAATCTACTGTGTAATGAAAAGTAATTGGAGTGCAAGGTTTTAAGAATCAACTCCTCACTGGAGCAGCTGACTGTATGTGCAAGCACAAAATGGCAGTAATCAACTCATGTAATTTATACTATAGATCAAATTGTTAGAGCAACCCAGATATTATGTGAAACCAGCATGGAAAGTTATTTTTGAATTTCCTTCTAATGCCTTTCTTTAAGAAAAGATTATATCAATGTTGTCTACAGTTACACTAAGGTGAAAGTAAGCCTGCTGGAAACAAAGTGGCTGACATAATCAGTACAGTAAATCAGCGATGTTACTCACATGACTGTACCAGTAACTTGCTTATATTGCTGATCAAAACTAACAGCCCATCAGTAACTCATACAACTGGCCATTTTTCAGTTTTAAATATTTTCGAAGTATTAGTTCTTAAGACCTAATCAGCCAAACTGGACTGCTTCCAAATTCACATTGTGTTGTCATCACAAGTAGGAATACCAATTGAGTGCTTGTTCTTTAACTTAGAAATGCTCAGGCTAATAGAGGCCAAATAGCCGATACAATCCTATACAACACAAACAGCAACAACATTGCTTAATTCAACCCTCTTTATTGATCTTGTGCACAGAAAGATACACACCCATGACTTGCCTCACCAGACCAAATTAATAGAGCAACTTACTTCGGAAAAATATCCAAAATGGAAAATAATTCTTTGTTATACAGAAGAAAAACAACTTGTTAACTTTTGACTTTCCCCATCAGCTAGAAATCCAGCAAATCTTCTGGTTTCAGCTCACTTTCCAGCTTTTGTTCATTTAGCACCTTTTGCTCATTTTGAGGATGGAGCTTGCGCATGTTAAAGTAGCGTGTCACTTGTTGAGGCACTTCAGCCAGTACACTTTGTGCTAGAGCTTCTTTGGCAGCCTATGGAAAAGATAAAAAGGAAAACTTCTAACTTTTAAAAGTGCACAGTGGTAAACAGATCTGATGTTGCCTTACAAACAAGTGATTAATTTTAACTAAACCCATTTTTATTTCTGTGTACATACAAGTGCTGGGTTTAACTTGCACCACAATGCTTTTAATCAGAATGCTGTATTTACACTGGAACAACTAGAAAAAGTGTCCACCTATTTAAGAAATAACTTAGCATCCATTGTATCTGGATTACATTTGTTACGGATTAGGTTACTATTGGTGAGTGTCCCTTTAAGACGTAGCACAGTATTGTGTGTGTGTGTGTGTGTGTGTGTGTGTGTGTGTGTGTGTGTGTGTGGGGCGTGATTACGACAATAGGAGATAAGGACGTGATGACGTTTTTTGGAGTGGTCAGTCAGAGAGAGAGTGCGAGAGCGCTGCCTGCTGGTCTCTGTATCGATGGATGAAAAACAATAACTGTGTCTGTCACTACAATCCATGTATGGATTTTTGGAATAATCCAGTGGAGTCCACTTTGTCGTTAACCTGTAGAAGGAAACAGGTATTTGTGTGGACGGCCACGTCTCAAATGCCTTTTGGGGTGGCAGATACTTCGGAACAAAGGAATGGAGATCATCAGTGATTGAGGTGTTGTATGGGTTCCATCGTGGAACATTTGGATTTCGTAATGACTCTATTTTCTCTCTACATTTCCTCTTCAGTCAACGGTGGTTTTGAAGAACCCTTTGCTCACGTTTCACCTTACGGCTTGCTGAACTGAACTTTGAGAACCATTCCTAGACTTGGAGTTTGGGAATTTGCCACACACACACACTTCGAGTTTAGTTTTTGGGGTTAATGTTTAAGACCTAATATTTTTACTTCTAACATTTTTACTTTTATTTTTCTTATTATCATAAGTAGTTATTAATAAAATAGTTTTTAACACTTATACATGACTCGGTGTTTCTCGTTGCTGGTAAGTAACACATTATTGTGGAACATTTCTTGTACTCTACTGCATTGAAATTTGTCTTTGATCTCAAACATAGCCGGTCAAACAAAATTCAATCATTTTGCTTTGTCTACAGTAATGCAAATAAAAAAAACTCTTACTTGTTTTACATTTTTATAGAGATAGACAAATAAGGAAGAGTGCAGGGTGACTGTCATACAAGTACCATATTACTGAAAAACCACGCAAGACTTGTTTTTAGGACATAAATCAAATGAGAGTTGTATTGCACATTAAATGTCTCTTTGATCAAGATGTGTGCAACTTGAAAGGATTGTATTTTATCTGCATTGACAAATTATTTTAAAAAAAGACTTGCTATGTGTAGTGGGCCAAATATTTAAGTTATTTCTCTCCCACAAACCTCTTTGGCTCATTAAAATGAAATGGACCTCAAAATTTTAATACCAGCATACAGACATTACTCACATTCTGGAATTTCCTGTATGGTACAAATTGGACAATATCTCTGATAGCTGCTTCTCCAGTGGGTGATCTCAGAACTCCATTATCACCATCCAGAAACTCCATGGCACTAAAATCTGCCCCACCAACACCAACAATGATAATAGATATTGGCAGCTTAGAAGCATTCACAATGGCATGTCTTGTTTCATCTAAATCTGTTATCACTCCGTCTGTAATGATCAGCAAGATGTAATATTGCTGTTAAAAACAAAAAAATTCCACAAATTATACAAAGGTAAATTATGCTAGATAGGGTCACCTTAGTATTATATTTAAATATCACACATGATCTTGTAAAACAAAACAAAAGCACACTGAGACACTCTGACGTCACAAATTAATTCTCCTCTGGTTAGGTAGTCCTACTAGAAGTGATGTAGCAGGAATAATTTATTGCTCAAGTCTGGGCAGAAACATTAAAATGATGTTAAAGATGGAATAGTGTCACCTGTACTTTGGAAATGCTTTCCACCGAAATGGTAGTGTTTCTTAAATCTATCACCAAAACAAATGGTGGGATAAGCACCACACATCACCTTGTTGTGCTTAATGGCAACCCATTCATGATGTCTATCCTGAAACATGATAGAACATCAAAAATGTCCCCTAGTCAAATCCATGAAATCACACATCATCAGCAAAAGAAAGTCATGATAGTACACCAGCATCACAGCATTCTCCAACTAAATTCCAACTGTCCTCAAGAATCCAGTATTCAAACATTCTAAGGCAATACATTCTACTTTGCATCATATAATTTGCCTACAAGAAATGACATGATGAATATCAATGTGAAATAAGATGTAGTTACATCTGGAGTGAACCAATGACAGAAAAATCATTTAACTTGTTTATTTTAACAATCTCTTATATTTGTGGTTTCAAGTCAGTTCATCCAAATAAAAATGCTAAATTATATCTTACTGCACCATTATAAATTGTAATCAATAATTTATTATACTTTATCCACATGCAAACATAACTGAAATACATCCACAATATTGTGAATTACATCCAGGAGAAAACACCAACTCTACACAGTTCATTTCAACATGGACATTTACATGACAGATGGAGACCTTTGCCCATGTCCACGCCAGCCAAAAACACAGCTATTGAGGTTAATCCTGCTTCCCAGATCTTGGCCATAGTCTTGTAGATTCACAAGATCACAAGACAAAGGAGCAGAAGTAGGCCGTTTGGCCTATCGAGTCTGCTGCTACCCCACCACGAGCTAAACTATTCCCATCTAGCCCCAATTTCCAGCCTTTTCCCCCATATCCCTTGATACCTTGACTAATTAGATAGCTATTAATCTCCTCCTTAAACACCCCCAATGATCGGGCCTCTACAGTTGTATGTAGCAACGAATTCCACAAATCCACAACCCTCTGGCTAAACAAATTTCTTTTCATTTCTGTTCTAAATGGGTACCCTCTAATTCTAAGACTGTGCCCTCTAGTCCTGGACTCACTCACCAAGGGAAACAGCTTAACCACATCTACTCTGTCCAGTCCTTTCAACATTCTAAATGTTTCTGTGAGGTCCCCTCTCATTCTTCTGTACTCCAGTGAGTACAGTCCAAGAGTTGACAAATGCTCATCGTATGTTAGCCCTTTCATTCTGGGAATCATCCTCTTAAATCTTTTCTGAACCCTCTCCAACATCAGTACATCCTTCCTAAGATAAGGGGCCCAAAACTGCACACAGTATTCCAAATGAGGTCTCACCAGTTCCCCATAGAGCCTCATCAACACTTCCTTACTTTTATAAGTTATACCTCTCGAAATGAATGCCAACATAGCTTTCGCATTTCTTACCGCCAATCCAACCTGGTGGTTAACCTTTAGGGTATCCTGCACGAGGACCTCCAAGTCCTTTTGCACTTCTGTACTTTGAATTTTCTCCCCATCTGAATAATAATCTGCCCGCTTATTTCTTCTTCCAAAGTGTACAACTGCACATTTCTCAACATTGAATCTCATCTGCCATTTCTTTGCCCATGCTCCTAAACTATCTAAGTCTCTCTACAACCTTTGTTTCTTCAGTACTCCCTACTCCTCCACCTATCTTGGTGTCATCTGCAAACTTAGCCACAAAACCATTTACACCATAATCTAAATCATCGATATACAGTGTAAAAAGAAACAGCCCCAACACTGACGCCTGCGGAACACCACTGGTAACTGGCAGCCAACCAGAACTGTAACCCTTTATTCCCACCCTTTGCTTTCTGCCTATCAGCAAATGCTCCACCCATTCTAATATCCTTCCTGTAATTCCATGAGCTCTCATCTTATTTAACAGCTTCTTGTGCGGCACCTTGTCAAAGGTCTTTTGAAAATCCAAATACACAGCATTCACAGCCTCTCCCTTATCCACCCTACTTGAGATTTCCTCAAAAAACTCCAATAGGTTGGTCAGGCAGGATCGTCCCTTCATGAAACCATGCTGGCTTGGACCTATCTTGTCATGCACCTCTAGGTATTCCATAACCTCGGCCTTGAGGATCAACTCCAATAATTTTCCAACCATTGATGTCAGACTAACAGGTCTATAATTTCCTTTATGCTGCCTCCCACCTTTCTTATACAGCAGAACTACATTTGCGACCTTCCAGTCCTCCAGAACCATGCCAGAGTCTGTTGATGCCTGGAAAATTATCACTAATGCCTCCACAGTCTCTAAAGCCACTTCCTTCAGAACCCGAGGGTGCACTTCATCCAATCCGGGAGACTTACTGTATCTGTTCTTAGTCCATTTAGATTATAGAACATAGAACAATTACAGCACAATTCAGGCCCTTCAGCCCACAAAGCTGTGCCGAACATGTCCCTACCCTAGAAATTACTAGGCTTACCCACAGTCCTCTATTTTACTTAGCTCCATGTACCGATCTAACAGTCTCTCAAAAGACCCTATCATATCAGCCTCCACCACCATTTCCGGCAGCCCATTCCACGCACTCACCACTCTCTGAGTAAAAAACTTACCCCTGACATCTCCTCTGGTCATCCAAGTACTTTAAGAAGTCTGGTGAGAGTTTATGGATCCACACCCTGACAGTAGGTTCCAGACACCTATTGTTCACTGATGAAAACACTTTCCTCAACTTTCTCTCATCCCATGATGAAGCTTAACTCTGTCCCATTATATTTTCTGCCCTCAAGAGGAAAGCAAAGAAAAAGGTCTTTCGTGCTCACCCTGTCTACATCTTTCGGTTTTATACACCTCAATTAAATCTTTGTCCCAAGAGAAATTACTAATACCACCTAGTCCATCTCTCTTCAAAACTATACTAATTCTTCAGCCAGGAAATACACTCAAACCTCTTTTGTACACTCTCCGGTACTATATATTTTTTCTGTAGGGTGGTGACTAGAACTGGATGCAGGATTTGGCTCTAAGAAGATCAGATGGTTTAAATTTATTGTCTCTATCAAACAAGACCAACAAGCTCTAATGCCCTTCAGCAACATTTTATGTACAAGACTTTTCCGAGATTGCATATACCTCTAAAGTTGTTCAACACTGAGCTGGTGTTCAAAATTGTTTAAGGTACTGTGGCCATGATCTGAATAAGATCTTGTACAAGTTTAACAATGACCAACTCCAGTAATGATGACAGCAGAATGCCAACAGCAATGCTCCATTAACCAAGTGCAAATGTCATAATTTTCATACATGCTTCATTTAATGTGAAAATCCCAAAGTAGCTATCAGTCATTACACACACATCAACAGGCTATTCTTTTTCCAAATTTCTCCATTACAATTAAGGGAAATCACTTGAACTGACGTGAATTTCAGCACCCCCCCCAACACACACACAGTTAGTCCCACATAATACCCCAAAACATTTTGTTACACAAGGTCAGCATTCATCCAAGTACTTTTTTCAGAAGTCTGGTGAGAGTTTATGGATCCACACCCTGACAGTAGGTTCCAGACACCTACTGTTCAACTTCCTCTAATCCTGGGAATTTTAGATGTAAATGCTATTTACATTTCTCTTCACCTGCAATCACATGTAAGATTTCAGCCTAGGTACAATATTCAAGGATAATTAAAAAATGTTTTTTTTTTATTTTCTTGCATAGTTTATGTGAGAATATCCAAGTGTGATTGCCTGCTCAGCTAGCTTGATGACATTAAAACCATTGAGCCAGGGACCCCTTTGAACTCTTCACCTGACAGAAGCATGAAGTGGAAAAGAAAAAGTAACTAAAAGATAGTTAGAATCTCTGTCGGGATCTTTGAGGTGAGTGGCAAGTATTGTTGCTTCATCGGCATTAGCAAATTCTGAGGTTTTCTCTTTGCTGTTACATGCTGTGTTGCTAAATATAGATTCACATTAGTTTATTGTCATATACACCAGGGTGCAAATGAAATTCCTTGCATGAAATTCACAGAGTAAACAGTATATATGGTAAATACAACAATAAATACAATGATGAGCACAAAACAGAAGAAAGATGCAGAGATTGTAGTGCAAAAACAGAGGGGTAGAATTAAAGAGTACAGGAAATTGGCAGCACCACCAGGAAGAGGGCGTGAAAGAGGTGATTGGTTCAGAAGTCTGATAGCAGTGGGCTACATACAAAACGTGGATCACATGCAGGCACAAGGAATTAGTTTAATTTGACATCTTGCTCGGCCCAGACATCATGGGCCGAAAGGCCTATTCCTGTACTGTACTGTTCTATGTTCACCAAAGTTGTAGAGAAAAATAATACCTTCTTGCTGGTGTATTATAAAATTCTAAACATCTGTAAATACACAAAGGATTCTTCTTGCAGCTAAAAACCCTGGATATGCAAATATGCCAAAGAACTAACTAACTCATCTTGTCCTCATTCCCATACCACCCTCAGGTATCTTCCTGCATTTTCAGTTTTCCTGCAATTTCTGATATCTGTAATTTTTCTCAAACTCACCGATGCAGTTGGCTGTTGTGCTGCTGCAGCTGCAAATTTTGCTACATGGTTTATAATGGGGGAAAAGTTTGTTGGTCCGTATAGTCTGACTTGAGGAAGGCAGTTGCGGTAGGCATCCACAATTCCTTGTACTCCTAACATATAAATTGGAGAAAGATAGTTATTGATGACAGCCTAGCATAGTTACATTTTTAAACTTTAGACATTTCGCTTGTATTCATTACGTAAAAGCTGCCTCTATAGCCGAGTCAGTATTCTCCATAACCATCATTTCTATTAATGATGTGCAAAGTAAGTTTTGAATAGGGACATTAATAACCAAATCAGATTATTTTGACACAAATTTGTGCTATAGTGCTCTCCTAAAAGACATTGCAAGTTGCAAAATGTTACATATTTAATATGATTATATATTTTATGAAGGCTGTATATAGAAAGTTCAAGCCAAAATCAATGTGCTCTCATAGTATATTTTAACAGGAAACCTAATAATTGTAGTATATGCAGTGTGCACATACAAAGCTAAAGAAGTGCATTATGCCTCGTGGTTTCTGAGTATCAGCATATGATAGATTTTTCACCCCAAGTATTTCAGATTGGCTTTGTTTGATTCGCGAAAAGATCTGAAGAAATTGAGTCCAGGTTGATGCCTCTTATCCAATGATAGAACATGAGGCCAGAAGGTTGAGGATTCATGCCCCAAACCAAGAATCTATACACAATCTCAGAAGACACTTCAACTCAGTACTAAAGGTGGTGCTGGACAGATTGTGCTAAAGTGCTTAAGAGAGACATGAAGCTGTGATATATACAGCCAAAATTAGTGACGAAACAGAAAAAAAAGAGCTAATGGATATAGGCTGCTTAGGTGATTTACATAGTGAATACAAACCACCACAGACTAGTTGCATTGAATACAGTTTGTATGTGCTGTTTATCCAAGTAATGCTAATTTACATTTATAAAATAGAATGTATTGAAGCAATACAACTCATGAGCAAGTTGGGGATTAAAGTTTACCATGCTCTCACACACAGATGGCAATTCTGATTACAAAAATATAACTTCTGTTAGAATGCTACACAAGTCTGCAGAGCAGGTACAAATCTTAAAAATTAATGCTACAGGATTACCACATTCCCCCATCTGTCAAAAGTCAAGAAAAAAAAAAGTAACAGTTTAGAAAACAGAAAAGGAAATGTTCTGGAAGCAATTTCTCTTCTCCAGAAGTGTTCTTCTTTTACACTCACATTTTTCACTGTGGATTGTGACTGCCTTTACTTTCTTAGGAGGTTAAAGAGATTCGGTTTGTCATCGAACACTCTAACAAACTTCTTCCGATGTACTGTTGAAAATATCCTGACTGGCTGCATCATGGTCTGGTATGGCAATTTGAATGCACAAGAATGCAAGAAGCTGCAGAGTAGTGGACTCTGCCCTATACATCATGGGCACATTCCTCCCCACCATCAGTAGTATCTACAGGAGACAATGCCTCAGGAAGGCCACATTCAAAGATCCCCACCATCCGGGCCATGCCATCTTCTCACAGCTACCATCAGGCAGGAAGTACAGAAGCCATACCACCAGGTTCAAGAACAGCTACTTCCCTTCAACCATTCAAACAAACATGAAATGTCTGAATTTGCAGATTTCCTCCCCTACTTAGCGAAGAGGTTCCATGCCACACATCCAGACACATCCTTCAACTGAAACTTGTGTTAAAACACCAAGGAAACTGATTGCATGGGCAACTTCTTCACTCTCAAAAATGCATGTACCCTTATTGCTTATGGGTTGTCATCATTTTTCTGTATTGTAGCATTTCAATTTTTAATTAATAGCAGTACAGACAATCATCTGAATATTTAATGTCACCCAGTGATCTATTTTGCAGCCAAGAAAATATACTGAACTAAAAACAAAGCAACTAAAAATATCAAGTTATTTTAAATAATAATTCATCTTTTTTAGTTTAGTGGTGGCAGGGGAAAATAATTAATTTCTCAAGTAGTTCTGAAGTCAATATCTTTGCATGTTACTTTCTAACTTAAAAACAACTTTTGGCATACAATTCTGTCTGATCAATTTTCCTCTACTTCCCAACTTAAAATGCCCAAATTAATGATACATTGCTAGCGTTCCTAAAAATAGGTCAATATCACAATTTTCTGTCACATGAATCCTTCCCTATACCCCAGCAACCACCTCCCCCCCACCATTGAATCTCATTCTCATGTTATAAGTGGAGATGCATTCCTATGAGAAGTTTTTCTCTCAATAGTAATGCCCCCACAGGTGCATGATCTACATCAAGGGAATCCTGATTGTATTGTAGGCAGAGAGAAAGGGCTGTTGTTTTAATTAATTATTGTTTGATAAAGTATCATTGTACAGGTATCAATAGAAGAGGCTGCCTTGTTAGTTTCCAAAGTAAATCTCTTAAATGGTCCCCCACAACAAACCAGCAGCATTCATAGTGAAAGGCCATTTGTTGTCCTTGGTAAACTAGTTCCGTTCTCTATATACATTTTGTGTTTATTTATTTTTCACCCAAATCCCACAAGAGTGAATTTTTATTTCACATCTCAAAGTTTTGGGAGCAATTTGAGAATTCCATAACTGAGAATTTCCATTACCCGAACTGCCACAATGTGGGTATACATTGTATTTATAAGATGTTTTGGAATAGATTTTCAGTTATTGTACCAATGTGTGTCGTTGAGAGGATTTAAGTTTTCCTAGAAGCAGAAATTTAATGCTGAAGAATATAACTTATACCATAAACTTGGCTCTTAAAAGTTTCAAACTTTAATTTTTTTTTTGTTTACTTTTAAATGCAGTAGGGTCACCCTGTTTTTCTTTGACTGTATTGAGGTTTCAGAAAATACTGTTAATCCAAAAAAGTTGCCAAAAAAAAACATGCTCTATAAAAAATCCAGTTTACTTTTTATAGTATTATAGAAATAATAAAAATAATACCTCCAGTAATAGAGTTAGGACTAACAGCTTGTCAGTTCAGCAAACTCCTGGCTAAGTAAAAAATAGAATGAAGATTGACATTGCAACTCACCAGTACAAGACAAAAATATGTAAATATGCTAAAATAGGATCAATGTTATAACAATATATTTTCACCATTCCTAAAATCCATCATTACTTTTAACCCAGTGTCATACAATTCATAGAATTCCATACCTGCACAGTAAGGGTTCGCAGGGTTGAAGTTAATTGGAAATTCATGTGATACCTAAAAGGAAAAAATATACTTCAATGTGATTTGAATAACAATTTCAAATAAAATAGTTAATAACATACAAATGATCTACATTTACCTGCCAGTTAGGGGGTATCTGTGCACCAAATCCTAACACTGGGAACATCTTGTCCCTGTAATGAAATATTTGGCATCATGTGAATCAAACATACACATTTCATTTGTCAAGATCCACAGAAAATCTCATCATATTCTAAAATCCAATTTGCTCACACATCAGTATCTTCATCCTGTAAATACATTCTGTAATAGCACACACATTCCTTTTCAAATAATGACAGAAATAATATAGACTTATTGAAAATAAATGATCTCAATGTTGCTGTGGTAAGTGGAGAGATCTCAATTGAACTGTTTGCATTCACCAGCTTAAATATCAGCAGGTCTCGGACCACTACGCATGAGCATTTAACCTTCAATATGTCCCACTGCCAAACTCCCCAAGGATTCCCATTGAACAGGACCTTACAAAAAGCTGAGATTTTACAGAGTAAAACAAGATCTGGAACAGGATCTGCAAGCCTATTTATTTCAATCTAGATTGTCTGGCTTCAGGAAGTGAGGCAAAACATTTTTTTAAGAAAAGGTTATTGATACTATGCTTAATGATCTTAGTTGATTTAAATAGTCACCCTAGAAATAAATTTAAATTTTGTTTCATTTACAGTGCAATTTAAATGTCAGAAACTTTCACAAATATAAAATCCCTGTCATTTTGAAGGCAGGCAAAGCTAAGGAGTGGGGGAGAGAAAGTGTGGGGGGGAAGGGGGTGCTTTGTTATCTGTTAAATGAACTTAAGGAGTTCAAGGCAGGGATGTTCCATTGTGTTGTACGAGGTCCAACTGCTGCTCAGGGCCTTGTACCTGAACTCAGATATCTTAGACCTGGTAGATAACTCCTCCTCATCTAGATGTAACAAATTTGAGATAGCAGCTATTGTAGATGGTGAACCTGGGTTAGCAAATTGTAGAAGTTATTCTATTTATAGTAAAAAAAATATGGTTATAAAAATACTATGCATTGCTCATAAGAAATTATCTGTGATACAGGTCATCTGATCTCCCATACCAAAGATCAATTACAAATTGAGTTGGTAAGGGATTGTGGGGGGGAGGGGAGGGGTGCAGCAGAGGAAGGGCAAGAGATAGACTTTTGCCCAATACAAAACAACTTAACTAGTAACTAAGAATTGTAAACAAGAGCTAAGTGATAGCATAGTCTATGTATTATTTTGTTAATGATTAGATAAATTCCTTCGGTATTTGTAACATCCCATTTTATAACAGTAATACAACTGGCAATAAAAAAAAAGGAATACTTTACGTGTCATAGTCCTGAACGACCATTCCAACAGACCAAATTGCCATCAGATATTCATTATATCCACCAGGACTTATATAATGTAGAGAATCAGGTGAGCGAGGATCACCATTGGAGCCTGTGAAATCGATGCCAACCTTGGAATGAAGAAATATGGAAGCATTGATGTGAACATGATTTGTTGCATTTCCAGCACTTTCTGTTATTTGAAAATAATAGAGGGACCTACACTGGATCTCTTCCTGGAGAATGAGGTAAAACAAGTGGCAGAAGTGTCTGTCAGTGAGCACTTTGGGTCCAGTGACCATAATTATATTAGTTTAAAAGAAAAGTTATGGAGAAGGATACGACCTGTTCACAGGTTAGGGTCGTGAAGTGGGGAATTGCAAATTTTGATGCCATTAGGCAGGATCTTGCAGGGGTTGATTGAGTGAGATTGTCAGCAGGGAAAGGAGTATCTGCCAAGTGGGAGACTTTTAAAAGTGTGATGTCAAGAGTTCAGGGCCTGCACGTTCCTGTTAGGGTGAAGGGCAAGGCTGGCAAGTTTTGGGAACCCTGGTTGACGACAGACATTGAGACTCTTGTTAAGAAAAAGAGGGAGGCATACACTGCACATAAGCAATTGGGAACCAGTGAATCTCTTGATGACTGCAAGAAGTGTAGGAGCACACTTAAGAGAGAAGTTAGGAGGGCGAAGAGGAGCGGGATCAAGCAGGCAAGGTGATATTCTATATGTACATTAAGAGTAAAAGGGTGGTTAGGGAGAGGATAGATCAATGTGGCTGTCTGTGTGTTTGTGGAGCCAAAGGAAATTAGAGATTTTTAATGAATATTTCTCTTCAATTTTTACTGTGGAGAAAACAATGGAGGCCAAGGAATTGAGGGAAATGACTGATAATGTCTTGGACCACATACGGATTAGCAGGAAGTATCAGAGGCCTTAAAGTGCATTAAGGTGGATAAATCCCCAGGGCCTGACCTGGTGCACTCTCAGACCTTGTGGGAAGCTAGAGAAGAAATTGCGGAGGCCTTTTTTACTTTATGTCTGGCCACAGGTGAGGTTCTGGAGGACTAGAATGTGGTACCATTGTTTTAAAAGGGTAGCAAAAACGGGGCAATGAGTCTGACATCGGTGGTGGATAAATTGCTGGAGGGGATTCAGAGTGACAGGATCCACCAACATTTGGAGGACAGGGTCTGATTCAGGACAGTCAGCACAGGTTTGTGCATGGGTAATTGTCTCTGACAAATCTCTTGGAGTTCTTTGAGGAGGTAACCAAGAGGGTAGATAGGGTAGGGTAGTAGTTGTCTACATGGACTTTAGCAAGGCCTTTGACAAGGTCCTTCACGGCAGGCTGGTCTGGAAGGTTAGATCGCATGAGATCTAGGGCGAGAAAGCTGATTGGATTCATAACTAGCTCAACGGTAGAAAGCAGAGGGTGATGGTCAAGGGTTGTTTCCTCAGACTGGAGGCCTGTGTCTAGTGGTGTGCCACAGGGGTCAGCGCTGGACCTTTGTTATTTGTAATTTATATAAACAATTTGGATGTGAATGTACAAGGCACGGCTAGTAAATTTGAGGATGATACTAAAATAGCTGGTGTTGTAGAGAGTGTAGGTTATGTAAAATTACAAGGGAAGCTAGGTATGTGGGCTGAGGATTGGCAAAAGGCTTTCAATCCAGATAAATCTGAGGTATTGCATTTTGGGAGGTCAAATCAGGGTTGGACTTATACAGTGAATGGTAGGACCCTGGGGAGTGTTATGGAACAGAGGGACTTCAGAGTGCAAGTGCATAGTTTGCTGAAAGTGGCATCTCGGGTAGATAGGGTGATGAAGGTGGCATTTGGCATGCTGACCTTTATCAGTCAGAGCACTGAGTGTAGGGGTTGGGAAGTTATGTTGCAGTATACAAGACATTGATAGGGCCTCACTTGGAGAATCGTGTACAGTTTTGGTCACCCTGTTGTAGAAAGGATGTTATTAAATTAGAAAGAGTGCAGAAAAGATTTACCAGGAGGTTATCTGGACTTGGGTGACCTGATGGAGGTATACAAGATTATGAGGGGCATAGACAGGGTGAAAGCACAGTCTTCTTCCCCAGGGAGGGGGCGCTACAAACAAGAGGACATAGGTTTAAGATCAGAGGTGAGAGATTTAAAAGGGACATCAGGGGTAGCTTCTTCATTCAAAATACACACCACCCTTTGCGTGATTTGCCAGAATTAGTGGTTGAGGTGGGCACATTAGTAACATTTAAAAGCCATCTGGATAAGTATATGGATAGGAGAGGTTGAAAGGGCTATGGGCCAAATGCAGGCAGATGAAACTAGCTCGCTGGCAACAGTCAGCATGGATGAGTTGGGCCGAAGGACCTGTTTCCATGCTGTAAGACTCTAATAAATAGAGTTAATGCATGAAATTCTTACATCATTAGGTTCCTTAAAATTTTGCTGAATCTTTGGTGTGGCATCTTATTGAAGTCAAATACACCATATCCATAGTTTCCCCCTCATCTATTCCAATAGTAACCAACTCAAAGGGAAAAAAAAAATTATCAAATATGATTTCTCTTCCATTAATCCATGCTAACTTTGCCCAATCCCATAGTTAATTTCTAACTGATCTGTTACCACTTCCTTAATAATGGATCCCAGTATTTTCCCTTCTGCTTATGTCAGACTAGCTAGTTTTGTGGTTCCCCATTTTCCTTCTCCTTCCTTTGTAAAACAAAAAAAGATGATGGAAGATGGCAAAGAGTCATGCAGTGCAGAAACAGGCCCTTTGACCCACTGTGATTGTGTGGGAACCATTGCAGGTTCCATGAAATCTTGGATAATGATAACTAGTGTATTCACTACTCCATAACAAGCTCATTCAAAATCTTTAGATGCAGATCACCAAGTCCTGAGAATTTACTGATGTGCAATCCCATTAATTTCTTCAATACTACTTCACTTAAAAAAAAATTAATGTTTTTCAGCTCCTCATTCACTCCAGACCCATTATCCTCCCGGAGGCTTTGTCTCTTCTATGAAGACAGACATAAAATGTTTAATATCTTTGCAATTTCCATATTCCCCAATATAACATTTCCTCTCTCAATCTGGAAGAGATCCAATATTAACTTTAACTAATCTTTTTCTTTTTACATATCTATAGAAGCTTTTACACTAGATTATTCTCATTCTACACTCCTCTCCCTTATCAATTTCTTGGCCCTCTTTTGAAAAATTTTGGAAGTTTTCTCAATCCACACGTTTTTAGGAAACTAAGCTTTTATCCCTTTGTTCTAACACATTATTTTACTTCCCTTGATAGCCTCCATGAATCACTTTTGTCAATTGCAAATTTGTACTCTAAAATTGGGAAATATCTGTTTTTATTTATTAATCATTTACACTTTAGCTTTTGCTCGTTTACTGTTAGAACTTTTAGTGCAATTCTTAAATCAACCATAACCAACCCATGCCTCATACCTTCATAGGTTTGTTTTAAGAGTTATACAGCATGGAAACAGGCCCTTCAGCCCAACTCATCCATGCCAACCAAGATGCCCATCTAAGCTAAATGTCTTTTAAATATTGTTATTCTACCTGCCTCAACCATTTTCTTCTCTGGCAACTCATTCCATATAATGCACTACCCACTGTCAAGAAGTTGCCCATCAGGTCCCTTTAAATCTTTTCCCTCTCCTTAAAGCTACGCCCTCTAGTTTTCCCTGCGAAAAAGAATGTGTGCATTCACTCCATCTATGCCCCTCATGATTTTATGCACCTCTAATTTGCTTAGATTCAAGACAGTTTTCATATTGAGCTGTATTTCTTTCAGTGTTATGATCAGTCTTCCCTAAAGGCCCCTTAACTACAAGATCCTTGATTAATCCTTTAGTACTGCACAATATTATATGTAAATTAGCCTTTTCTTTGTGTTCAGTACACCTGCTTACCTAATGATTGAACAGATATTCTATGATGTTGTCTATTTTATAACTTGATTGTACATCAACCAATATCTTCAAATAGATTTCTATCAGAACTGGGGAGTGAGGGAGCTGGCTCACTGTGATGGGCTTCAGTTGAAATGGTCTATGAGGAGAGACCGGAGGGTCGGGCTTGTATTCACTGCAGTTTAAAGTGACATGGCACTTGACTGAAATAAACAAGATTCTGAAAGTGGACGAGGACAGGATGCTTTCACTTGAGGGGGAATCCAGAACCAGGAGTCATTGTTCAAAAAGAGGTTGCCAATTTATGACAGATAAGGTGAACTTTTTGCCCCCTCAGATGGTTGAAAGTCTTTGAAACTGTCTTCCTCAAAGGGATTCTGACTATTTTTAAGGTAGAGCTAGATAAATACTTGAAAAGCAAGGGAGTGAAAGATTTCCTTGGGTAAATGAGAGATGAGATTTCAAGGGGCTGAACTACTCCTGCTCCTAATTCCTATGTTCATGTTTAAATTATAAATAAATTAGTTACTTACAGTAAAGTTCATCTGGCAGCCACCCATAACATAGTCCAGGAAAGAATATTCTTTCACAATCTGTTAATTGAAAATGTAATTGGATATGGTAATACGTATGTAATGAAAATCAGCAATGAATTTTCTTCAGTGTTCAACCTCTCCACACAAGTCCTTCATTTTAGGACTCATCCTAAGAGGTATCTTTGTACCATCTTGCCAATATGCACTCCCAGGTCCCTTTGCATCCCGCCTCAATAACATTTAAGATTCAATTCCATCTTATATTGCTTTACCTAAACAACATTAATTCATATTTATTGCCAATAAATCATATCTGCCATATCTGTCCATTTCACCACTCTTCATGCTCATGAATTCCACCACTATCACACTCACTATTTATGATGCAAAGTACCAAATGCCAACCTCAAAATTATATCCAAGTCCAGGTGATTAATATATTAAGAAAAGCAATAGTGTCAACAAAGACACATGGGAACACCACCATATACTTCACTCAATTTAGAGAAACATCTGCCAGTTGTCCTCTAGTCAATCTATGCTTCTATCTTCCAAATAAGTCTGCTAGATAGTTTTCGATAAAGTGCCTGGAATGGCCCTTCTGAAAACTAGCCAGATAAAAAGGAAGTTGCACTGAGAGCTTGGATTTCCTGCTTTCTCAACCCGCATGTTACCCAATATAACATGAGGTTGGTAGGCCATGGGAAGTGGTGCACACTCTCTGGGGGGTGGGGGTAAAAAGGACATTTTTCTTAACTATGTAGTCCAAGGGAGAACTGCATGGATTTTTCTTTTGGATAGACTCAACACAAGATGGTGATGAGGGGCTGGAGGATGGTGGAGGAAGGAGGGAAGTAGGGCAAGAAGCCACAAACCACTGTCCCACTAAACATTCACTTTTGTCCTGCTATGAATTTCTATTGGTGCTGATTGAAAACAAATCACATAATAATGATAACTGCCTCACACTGAGCTGTACCAAGCTTGTAGGATCAGAGCCCAAATCTCTAGGATCATAGCTCTTGAATTCTCTAGATTACCATGTTTGTATTTAGACAAATCCCAAGATTTTGCACAGCAATGAACTGGGGCCTTCAACCCAACTCATCTATACCCACCACGATGTCTATCTACACTAATCCCATTTGCCTGGATTAGGCCTGATTCCCTCTACTCCCTTCCTATCCAAGTAGCTGTCCAAATGCATTTTAAACATTGCAATTGTATCTGCCTCTAACACCTCCTCAGGCAGTTCATTCCATATAACCACCACACTGGAAAAACCTGACCCGCAGATCTCTGTAAATTTCTCTCCACTTAGTTTAAATCTATGCCCTCTAGTTTTAAGACTCCCCTACCTTGGGAAGAAAATTCTGACCCCTACCCTATCTATTTCCTCTGGGTTTAATGAATTTGCAGTTATCGATTTCAACTATCAGCAGAAGTATTGGCATATAACCAAGTAAAAATACAGAAGCTAAAAGAGAAATATTCATCTCAGTGTAGCTGACTGAAAAGTTCTGATGATGTATCCCAAGGAACAGTGGTACACTGTGGATGCTGAAATGCAAAAAACAAATTCACCCATCCCAACTCTGGCCACTAAAATCAATCCAAACTAAAGGGGGGGGGGGGGGGGGGGGGGGGGGGGGGGGGGAAGAGAAGGTGGAGGAGGGTATGAGTAGTGAAATTGAGACAAGTAATTTTTTTTTAAATTTCAGCATTAGAATACAGATTATGATCCTGTGATTGTGAAATTTTATGCCTTTTTTAAACCCCCACTTTGGTTATTAAACATCAAGGTGACAGATTGAAGAGAACATCTTGAAATGTCTTGAACAATTTGTTGTTTCTTCTTCCTGTCCTAAGTGTTGCCCACAACCCCGATTACCACATTGCAAGGTGGGCTGAATTATACTAAAATATGTGCAGAGGAAATTTACAAAGATATTGTCGGGGTTGAAAAATTGAACACAGGCTGATGTTGTTTTCTTTGCAACAAAGGAGATAGAAGGGAGAGTTAATTGATGTGTATAAAATTATGAGAAGCCTAGAGATCTATTTCACTTGGCACCATTGTCCATTAGTTTGTTCAGCATTTATGCTTTCATCACAGAGCTAAATATCTGTGGGTTCCAGACCAACTATTGCATTAAGCATTAACCCTCTCTAGGCTTCCCATAATTTTGTTTTATACACACCTCAATTAGCTCTTCCTACTATCTCCCTTGTTGAATTAAACATGCAGACTAGAATGATACTTTAATGCAATGAAGTAGTGCTGCATTCATGGAGATAGTAAACCAAACCAATTTTTGATTCATTTTGAAGAATGCAGTTTTCCTAGTATCATGGGATAGAAGCATGGTTTAACTCGAGCCATCAATTGAAAATTAACTAGTAATTCATCTCACCATTTGTGTAACTTTGCTGTGAACAAGATAGTTTTCAATGCCTAGAAAGTAGTGACTGCACTTTATTCACTGAACATGATCCACTGTCGAAATAGAACTTTGAAACTTAATAACGTTCCAAATGTTACATATTCACTTTTCTTTCTTTTCCATTATTAAATGAGGTAAAGAACAAATAGTATGTTCACAGATTCAATCATATGGGCAGTTAAACATAAAATATAATTCTTCGTAACATACCTCACATGATTTAATAATCACAGTCCCTGAATTTTTGTACTTCTTTTTTTTCTGCTTTTTCTTTGGATTAATGCATTCAAATGCAGTCTGCAATAGAAACACCATCATCAAATCCTATGTAATTATATTAATCTAGTGATGTGACTAAATATAACAGATGAAAAGTTGTGAATTGCTGTTCAATACAAAAATTACCCAGAGAACTGAAGTTTACTTTAAATGTTTAGTTGAGAAGTAATAATATTCATTATTGACACTATAAAATAAACTAAAAGGTATATTGAGATGCATTTTATACCCAAAGAATCCATACAGATTTAGCAGTAGGATGACTGGTGTCCAGTCTTGGGCAGCTGTCTGGCCCACTGCTAAATAGCCCTATATATTCAGGGCACCTAACATCTGCTGTAGGGCCTCGAGTGATCAGGGAGGCTTGGGACTGCCTAGCTCAGGGTTCAACCTGCAACAACAGCTGAAAGGATAAATATCTTTTTCTTTGGTGTGGGGGGGGGGGGGGGGGGGCGGGTGGTGGTGCAGCTGAAAACAACCCTTCTCAGAGACCCAAAGGAAACAGAAGGATTTCTCTCAATCCATTCGTATCACAATCAGCTGTTGTCCCTCCTCACCACAATTCCTCCAAAACATCCAAAATGTACTTGCAAAAGAGAAAAGGGGATGAGTAACCAAGGGGCTTGGAGTAGTCTTAAGTATCTATCCCTATAATTAGTTCACTAAGTAGGAAGATGCATTTACGCTGAAGATGGATGGGAAGCATTTACCATTCCCTAAAAGGGGTGCACAAGGATGAGGGTTGCAAGAATCTGAGATGGAGTGAACAGTGAATTCTTCTGGGAGGAACGGGTAACTTTCAAACGTTTTGCTGATGGATGTTTGGGAAGGAAACATTTGTGACATGGTGACATAGTGTAAATATTATAAATTAATGTCATGATATGCTTGCTATAGGAAATGAAGTCAGTGAAATATTGCATAACTATGAATAAAAGTGCATTTCTGGAAAAGGAGGAAGATTAATGGGCATCTAAAAGCAAAACACATTCTAATGAACTATTTCTGTGGTGCAAATTCTACAGAAATAAATAAGTGATCTGATAGCAAATACAAACTATACCACATATCAATAGTCAATTATTAGATTACAAACATACATATAAACAAACAACTGAACCAAACTCAAGATAAAATCTTACTCCACTCTGTGATGCTTCTTGAAATTTTGCAACGGTGGTCTCAAATGCTCCTATTAAATCATGGGATCCATCATTATCATAGTCATAGCATTCTACCTGGTAAAGCAACAGATGGGGGTCATCAGCAAAAAGAATCAAGTATAAAGAAATTAAGATTCTTCTTTCCACACACCCGCCAACCCTGAACAATCACATCTCTTTAGTACAGTTGGCATCCAAATTTAATGGGACATTCAAAGAGACAAGGCTATTCAAGGCACAGTAAATTATTGCATGCAAGTTCTCCAAGAACAATGCATCATCCACAACAGTAATGAAGAGAAAACAATTTCTTCAGAAAGCTAAAAAAATTAATTGGTCTATGACCAGAAGCAATTCTAAAACCCACACAAGAGAAGTGAGGAACTATCTATGGAAAGAGAAACAGAGTTATGTTTCAGTTCAACTATCCTTCCAAGTTTTGATAAAAGGGTCCTGAATCTGAAATGTTAAATGTTTCTCTTTCCATAGATGCCAGCACTTTTTCTGTTATTTCCTCCCCCCCAGGATTTCTAGCATTTGCAATTTTTGTTTTATTTTCATAACAAAAGTGAGATTTTAATCAATTAGCCTATTTAAAAAAAACAGGAAGAAGCATCATTGCAAATATTCTGAAGATTTAAGTGGATCGTCATGTTAGTAAAATTATATTTGTGAGAAATAAGCTCAGTACTATGTGCAGTTAGAACTCCAAAGTGGCATCTATGATGCACGCATCTGTTGGGTGAATCGTGCTAGATGGCACATCGGCAAGGAGCTAAGTTAGTATAAAATTACAGTCCACCCAAACTACGTAGAGCAGGCAACTTGTGACGTTAATCTATACACAACACTGATTTGACCTCAATACTGTCATTTTGGAGTTCAATGTGTCAGGCAATTTCCCCATCTTAAGACACCAGGAAGGATTCCCCATCAATTCTATTTAGATAACACATCATCAGCTCTCAGTTAGTTGCCAAATGATATCTTCTGGTTGCGGCTACAAAAAAATAAAGAGCCATAACAGCAGTTGCTTATTCACTTGAATCTAGCTCAAATTTGGAAAATTTCTCACCAACTTCAAAATGTATTTTAATTTATTTTTGTCAAGGGACAATTCAATTGTCTGTTAAGAACAATGTTAAGGACTAGTTCCATTCATTAAAATCTAAGTCCCGCAAAGAATATGAATTATACACAACTTTTACCAGATAATTTAAAGGCAAAGTGAACGAAATTGCCATTCGTACTGCATTTTTTAAAAACCTGCCAAAAAGCACAGTGGAAATGACAGGATGGTTACCTAAACTAAAACATATTGAGTCACATTTTTCCAACATTACAAGTTATGCCCAATTTCTTAGATTTGCTTGTGCGTGTTAATGCTTTGCACATATTGATATCAGACAACCAAATTGATAAATAGTGCTTTGAGTGCAGATCATCAGGGACCATAGTAAACAACACAATAACCTGATGGAGAAATTAAACAGAGGGAGGACTGAGAAGCAGCCAAAATTTGAAATAGTGAAACAAAAAAAAAGAAACTGCTGGTAAACTCAGCAGGTCAGGCAGCATCTGTAAAAAGAGAAACAGAGTTTACATTTCAGGTTGATGACCCTTCACCAGTCTGCTGAATGTTTCCAGTATTTGTTTTTGTTTAAAGTATCCAGCATCTGCAGTTTTTGTTTTGATTTCCATTAGAAATGGCAAACTCAATTTCAAATTGGGTACTGAAAGAGAATTGGATTGAGAAAAGGTCAAAAGGCATGTAAATAAATTCTGCTACATCTTTATTTGGATAATTCGGCTGCTAATAACCAATATCATGGAAAGTTACATGGGCCATTAAATGTGCAAATGCAGCAACATAAAGAAAATGAAGGGAAGATGATACCTCTGCATCAGTGATAGAATTGTACAAAATCAGCGATTACTGTGGCAATTTATAATTCATGTTGCTGCAAGTGGCTGCCCAATTTAATGATTAATACAAAAATATTTCATTCAGATGCTGTTAATTCCAGCAAAGTCTAGCCCATCGTTATGCATGATTAGATGCATATTTTTAAGAGAAAACTATTTTCAAATGACAGATTATTGACCAAGTCTGAAACCAGTATAACCTTTAAAGGAATAAAAATGCATTTGAATTCAAATAACCCTGTTCCATCCAGAGTTACAGAACATAGAAGTCGCAACTAGTGCAGGCCCAACATTAAGCATTATCACATTAAGCCAAAGTTAGAGAAAGACATGCTGCAGCTTTTCCTCCTCAAAGATCAAATTTCACCTCAAACTGAAAAAAGATCTGTTCTACAACTAAACAATCACCATGTATCAGCAAAATTGTTCCCATCTTTCTATAGAAATGAGAACTGTTCTCTGATTTAAATAAAATTGAATACCTTGACTGGCCTCTGTAGATCACCTTCACAGAGGGAATGCAAAGCAACTCGGAATGCCTTCCAACTAGGATTCAAGTTGTTTTTGATGACCTGATAAAGAAAACAGAGGAAGATGAAAGAACAAAGTGGGGCACAAAGCATTCTCTTAGAAGTGGAGTGTACAATTCAATCATTTTCCACTTTCCAATAGAGAAAGACCACAATTCAGTTCGTATTTAATATTGATGGATTATGGCCTTTACAGAGGAATGGCCTGCAATTCCAAGTACTTTCCTTTTGAGGTTTTCCCATGATGAAGTCTCCATATAATTTAAACTTGTACTTTAAATACCACAAAAGGAGTGTTTAACAGGATATCTAGTAATAAAGTTGCAGTTTTATGAAAAATATTATGCAGCATTTCTCAAAGCTCACTCCCTTTCTCTTCCATTAAATTAGAAGCCACAAAATAGCAGCACAATCTGCTCTAAGGTTTTTTGGTCTGGATGGATAACATCAGGCTGTTCTACCCAAGTGCCATCAAAGATGCCTTCCGAGCCACCCCTCGTCCTCACTTTGGGAAATCAGACCACCAGGCTGTGCTCCTTCTCCCTGCATACAAACAGAAACTGAAACGGGAGAATCCGGTATAGGGAATCATGCAGTGCTGGTCTGAGGAAGCAGATGAACTCGCACGTGACTGCTTTGAGACAGTGGAATAGTCCATGTTCAAAGACTCAGCTGCCAGCCTTGATGAGTATGTCACCACCATCACAGACCTTATCAGCAAGTGTGTGGAGGACTGTGTACCAAGGAAGACAATACGGGTGCTCCCAAACAGGAAACCATGCATGAACCGGGAGATCCGCTCCCTACTGAAGGTGAGGACTGCTGCACACAAATCTGGTGATCCTGATCTGTACAAGAAATCAAGGTATGACCTTCAGAAAGCTCTCAGGGATGCCAAGAGGCAATACCGACTCAAAATAGAGTCCCTGACCAGCCGTCAGTTATGGCAGGGCTTACATGCCTTAACAGGCTACAAGACGAAGACAGGCTGCATAGTTAACAACAGTGCATCCCTTCATGATGAACTTAATGCATTCTATGCACGTTTTGAACAAAAGGGAAGTGGATTGTCACCACCCACCCTGACAGCCTCCAGTGCAGCTGAACCTGTGATCACAGTTGAGGATATAAGATCAGTCTTCCGGAGAGTGAACACAAGGAAAGCACCTAGCCCAGATAGCGTCCCTGGCCACGTGCTCTGATCTTGTGCTGATCAGCTGGCAGAAGTACTTGCGGACATAGTTAACCTCTCCCTGCCTCAATCTGAGGTTCCCACCTGTTTTAAGAATACCACTATCATCCCGGTACCGAAGAAAAGCAAGGTAACATGCCTCAATGACTACCGACCAGTGGCTCTGACATCCACCATCATGAAATGCTTTGAGAGGTTGGTCATGGCACGCATCAACTCCAGCCTACCAGACAATCTTGACCCACTGCAATTCGCCTATCGTCGAAACAAGTCTACAGCGGATACCATCTCCCTGGCCCTACACTCAGCTCTGGAGCATCTGGACAGTAAAGACACCTACGTTAGACTATTGTTTATTGACTACAGCTCTGCCTTCAATACAATAATCCCAAGCAAGCTTGTCACCAAACTCTGAGACCTAGGACTCAACACCTCCTTCTGTAACTGGATCCTTGACTTTCTAACCAACAGACCGCAATCAGTGAGGATAGGCAGCAATACCTCCGGCACGATTATTCTCAACACCGGTGCCCCGCAAGGCTGCATCCTCAGCCCTCTACTCTACTCCCTATACACTCATAACTGTGTGGCCAGATTCTGCTCTAACTCCATCTACAAATTTGCAGATGATACCACCGTTGTAGGCCGTATCTCAAACAGTGATGAGTCAGAGTACAGGAAGGAGATAGAGAGCTTAGTGGAATGGTGTCATGACAACAACCTTTCCCTCAATGTCAACAAAAGAGCTAGTCATTGACTTCAAGAAAGGGGCAGTGTACATGCACCTGTCTACATCAATGGTGCTGAGGTTGAGAGGGTTGAAAGCTTCAAGTTCCTGGGAGTGAACATCACCAACAGCCTGTCCTGTTCAAATCACGTAGATGCCACGGCCAAGAAAGCTCACCAGCGCCTCTACTTCCTCAGGAGGCTAAAGAAATTTGGTTTGTCCCCTTTGACTCTCACCAACTTTTACCGATGCACCATAGAAAGCATCCTACCTAGATGTATCACGGCTTAGTATGGCAACTGCTCTGCCCAGGACCGCAAGAAACTGCAGAGAGTTGTGGACACAGCCCAGTGCATCACAGACACCAGCCTCCTCTCCTTGAACTGTCTTTACCTTTCACTGTCTTGGTGAAGCAGCCAGCATAATCAAAGACCCCACCCACCCAGGATATTCTTTCTTCTCTCCTCTTCCATCAGGTAGAAGATACAGGAGCCTGAGGGCACCTACCACCAGACTTAAGGACAGCTTCTAACCCACTGTGATAAGACTATCGAACGGTTCCCTTATACAATGAGATGGACTACGACCTCACGATCTACCTCGTTGTGACCTTGCACCTTATTGCACTGCACTTTCTCTGTAGCTGTGACACTTTACTCTGTACTGTTATTGTTTTTACCTGTACTACATCAATGCACTCTGTACTAACTCAATGTAACTGCACTGTGTAATGAATTGACTTGTACGATCAGAATGCAAGACAAGTTTTTCACTGTACCTCGGTACGTGACAACAATAAACCAATACCAAGTGCAGGTTGTTAAATTGCCTCATTAAATTACTCTGCCTCTAATGTCATGCAAGGGTCTCTGGATTTCTTAGTCATCAAAATATAGACCACTGGAACTGATGACACTGTTTCCTCTAGTTCTTCAAGTTTGCAAAGCTGAAACTGTGCACACTCTAGAAAATTAGCTTAGAATCCCATCTGCTCTTAACATTTTGCATGCTCCTTCCCATAAAGCTCATGTCCAGCTCCCTTAATCAGCCAATTTCCATCACTGGCTACCTTAGTACCCAATTGAAGTCCAAATGATTCCCGACCCTAAGCTGCTGTTCCCTTCTGTGCTTCAAAAGACATTAGTATCACATCCCAATGTGTTCATGTTTGACACACTGTAGCACAAGCCACACTGCCTGTGTTACTTGAAACAACATCAGCATCCAGTACTCTCACCTGCTAGGTGCATGCAGTGTAGGTAGATGATGATGCCAACCAGTATACAATACCGATTTAACAACAGTACCAAATTGGACAAGTTTGTAGCTAATACTGTGTGTTGAGAAAGCAAGGAAGATTAAACATTTGGCAACAGGAAGGATCATCTGTCTGCCCCGTTGACTTCAAGGTTTCTATAATACCCACTTAATCCCAGACACAGGCACCTTAGTAAGCATTCCCCTCCAGAGTATGATGTGGAGGTGGAGAGAAAGACCCTCTAAAGGAGAGATCACCAATAGTTTTCTGGGGACAATTTTCCTTTTGTAGACCTAACAAGAAATAACACACATGGCACTTCAAATTCTATACAAAGCCCTCACTGATATATACAAAACATTGCAGATACATTTACAACTGTAGAATCACGAGTGGCTCTTTACCAATCAAGGTCATGGTGACAATCCACATCTCTCAATTGGGCAGTTTCCAGTTTGGAGCAGTAAATAACCAGTGGCACAGCTGCCACCTCACAGGGCCACAACCCAGATTCACTCCTGACCTCCTGTGTTGTCTGCATGGAGTTTGCACATTCTCCCCGCGACCATGTGGATTCCTCCAGGTGCTCAGATTTCATCTTACATCTCAAAGACATGTGGGTTGGTAGGCATGTTGTTTATAGTAGAACCGGGGGAGAGTTGATGGGAATGTAGGGAGAACAGGTTACAGGGAAAATTAGTGGGGGGAATGGGATTGTACCATGAGCTAGCATGGAGTCAATGGGCTAAATGGCCTCCTTCGCCATTATAAGGAAATATGAAAACTCGTTTGCTGTGCACTGTTGCATTAGGAGAGGTCATGAATATATTTGATTCTAAGCAACAGTGAACATAAAACAAGCATATGCCAACAGTGGAACCACAGACAAACAAACGATATAAAGTATTGCTTATTGCACTTGCAATGCTTTGAAGCTGTTACTTAGCAACTCAAAAAGATGCGCCACAACAAGAAGGAATTTCATTCCCTGAACTCCTTTGGGAGTGCTACCATAATCAGAGCCTAGTTTCCAAGTTCCAGTTCAGTTGTATTCATCTTCTGGCAGTACATAGTACGAGCAGTGGTCTCCATGGAAAACTAGCAGGTGGCTATAAGGCAACTAGGGCTTCCCCTTTCCTGACACTGATGCACAATTAACTCACACATGGACAACTTTGAAGTGATACCATTTGTTATGACAGCACTGCCACTCCCCAAGTGTTCTTGCTATGGTCAGACTGCTGAAACTCATTGTGCAATGGTGCAGTCTGATCCCAGGTGCATATAATGAAATCCAACTGGCACTTAGAATATGGTTATGAAAAACACTGACTTTCCTGAAAGATTCTGATGCCTGGACCCTGCAGAGCTCAATGTAATGGGTCTTGGGTTGCAATGAGGCATGCTGTATGCTATATAACCCTCTCATGAGGGTGCACCCTTTATCACTAAATGATCAGTAAAAGGAGAAGGGAAGGACAAAGCAAAACATGAAGACTACATTGACAGAACCCTTTTGCATGGGCTGTTCATCACCAATCCAATTGTGTACTGAATATCAATTCTCTAATCATCACTACTTGTGTTTCCACACAATCCAATATTAGGAGGCTGTACAATAGCTGTTGGAATGCTTTTGACTTGCAGCAAAGGAAACTGGAGTTTGCCTTGCTGGATAAACTCAAAATAACTCTAATTCTAGATCACCATTGCATCTCGAGTAGCAACAGTATGACTGATGTTACTGTAGCAAGAGCACTACAGTGTGGCAGTAGTGAGATCACAAACAAAATTACCTCAGAGATAACTGGATTAGCACTCCATGGAGACTGTCAACTCCTCTGGAAAATGCCTCAGCAATATAATCTGCTGGTGGGCAGATTGCAAGTCTGCTGCAAACACTAATATCTAATGTCAGATTGGCAGCAATCTGAGCTTCTCATTGCAGGACACTGATCTGGACTAGTTAATGTGTGTACTGTAATGGAAACAGAAGCCATCAGACAGACACACATCTTGGTTGGCTACACATTTGTGATCATGGAGTTGCATACTTCTGACATACTAGACAGGATGCTCTCAAAGCTCCACACAAAGCCAGGTCAAGACTGGCCCTGACCTTCATTGTGCAGCCTTCTCATTTAGGCTCTGTGCAGAATCAGCCACTGGAACTAGCCGTCAAATTACAGCAAAATTCCAATGACCTGCTACCCTTGTGTAACATTAAAAACTGAATTAGGATTAATAATCCAGAAAATCTGCCTGTCTGCCACCAAATTCAAAGCATATCAGATTTTCAAAGTTTTACTTTTTGTGGATCCTCACAATTTGGAGTTGACTTACCTATGTGATAAGTGTGATGGAATACTGCCCACTTGCCTGGTTGAGTGCAGTGCCAATAACTCTCAAGATACTTGACACCATCCAGAACAAAGCAGCCTGATTGACTGGCACCCAATCAATCTCCCTCAGCATGCATTCCCTCTACTATTGGCACACAGTGGCTGCAGTGTGCATTATATGCAAAAGACATTCAGTTACTTGCCAAGTTACTTTCAAACCAATACCTTTACCACCAAAAAGGTGGAGGGCAGCAAGTAGAAAGGAACAGCATCTCCTGCAGGTTCCTCTTCAAGTCACACAACATTCTGATTTGAAAAATATATCACTGGTCCTTCATCATCGCTAGATCGAAATGCTAGAACTGCAAGTCCAATAGCATAATGGGAGTATCTTCAGCAGATGCTCTGCAGTGGTTCAAGAAAGTGGCTCACATCTACCTTCAAGGGCAATTAGATATGGGCACAATTCCAACAAAGCCCAGATACCAAAAGAAAATAAATTAAAAATCTGAAACGTTGGGGAAGTTGTGAAATGTGGGCAGACGCCTGCAGCAGTGCTAACCATGTCTGGGTGCAGTAGAACATAGGAATCAGACCGTATTCCTTAAAGACTGTGGGAGGTTAAGTGATAGAGGAAGTGGTGTATTGAACACCTTGTGTATGAAGTGGGGGGGGGGGGGGGTGGGGAGGTGGAAGACAGTGGGAAAAAACAGAAACACTTGATGGGGCAGACACACTTGCTGGGATGTGACAATTTAAGATGCAATGGCTAAACAGGCCAGATAAACAATATCACTGAGCTTTTTTCAGCAATGCATCTAGGTCATCAGGGCTCAGGTCCAGCCCTGAGCTACTTCCTCATGCCCAGAAAGCCACCGAGAATCCCATGGACATATCTCTCCTCCATCAAGGAGAGGATCCAAAGTACAACCTCAGGAAAGTGTACAGCAAGTTGTGCTACACCCAAATTATCTAGTCAAAATTGCCACTACTTTCGCTTCTCTCCTATGCCTGAAGCTAAAGAAGCCAGCTGGCTTCAGCTGGCACAAGCTACTCTGGAATGTGGCACTTCCATCCTGCTGACATGTTAAGCAACAACATGCAGCTGATACATTCTATCCACGAGTTGGCAGCACAAAATTTGAATGCCATTCATAGTGCATCAAACAGTTTCAAGTTAATTGTGCATCGGTATTCCAGTGCCATCCAAGTAATCCTAATTTGTTTCTCTGATTCTTGTCTTGAGTCAGCTAATTCCACCAATATCCTACAGTCAGCAAATTGCATTAAACAGTCTGGATCTCACATTCTGGAATTCCCTCCCCCAAACTACTCTGCTTCTTGAGCTCACTTTCCTTCATTTCGATACCCTTTAAAATCCACCAACTTGCCCAAAGTTTGGTCAACACTCAATTCCCATCTTTTGACACAGGGGTGTAGCCGAACGCAGCGCGTGGCAGGAAAGAAAACGCAGAGACCGGCAGCCGGACTGGAGCACACTTTACTGACTGAAACAAAGCGCGTGCGCTCGCTAAAGTAACTGAGAGCCTCTCCGGCGGACGTGACGTGCGGTCCCCGCCGGAAGGCCCACCCTGCGGTTAGTCTGCGTCGCAGTTAGTTTGCGTTGCGCTCCCTCGCATGTGCCCACTGATGGCTGTTCGAGTCCTGCGGGTCCGAGCCGCTACACCAACCCACCCCCCCCACCGAATCGCCCATTGGGGGTGTGGGATCCCCAGTCTGTGTGTCCACCTTGGGTGGCCTACCCCGCTGGCGCGGTGAGGGCACCTTCACAGGCTGTCCGATGTCCAAATGCACCGGTTTGAGGCAGTCCACTGTGAAGGTCTCTTGGCGGCCCCCCACCTCCATGACACATGTAGATCCGTTGTGCCGGATCACCTTGAAGGGTCCTTCATACGGCCTCTGCAGAAGGGACTTGTGAATGCCCCTGCGAATGAAAACGTACTCACAGTCCCTGAGATCCCTAGGAACAAAAGTCGGTGTAGTACCATGTCTGGAGGATGGAACTGGTGCCAGGCTCCCTACCTTGTCCCGCAGCTTCGTCAGCACTTCCGCCGGTGTCCCTGCTGGACCTTGGGCCTCCAGCACAAACTCGCCCGGGACCGTCAGGGGGGTGCCGTAAACCAACTCCGCCGAGGTGCCCAGGTCCTCCTTGGGGGCCATGCGGATACCCAGTAGAACCCAGGGAAGTTCATCTGCCCAGCTGGGCCCTCTGAGGTGCCTGTGGAAACGCTCGACCAAACCGTTGGCTTGTGGGTGGTACGCCGTGGTGTGGTGTAAACGGATGCCCAGGAGCTGTGCCAGTGCTGTCCACAACCCTGACGTGAACTGTGCCCCTGTCGGAGGCGATGTCCGCTGGAGGTCCGAACCTGGCGATCCAGTTTGCGATGAGCGTCCTGGCGTAGGACTCTGTGGATGTGTCCGCTAGCGGCACGGCCTCCGGCCATCTGGTGAACCTGTCGACCAAGGTGAAGATATACTTGGCACCCCAGGAGATGGGCAGGGGGCCAACGATGTCCACGTGGATGTGCTGAAACCTCCCAAGTGTCGGTTGGAACTGTTGGAGGGGAGCCTTCACGTGCCACTGGACTTTGGCAGTCTGGCAGTGTACGCAGGTCCTGGCCCAGTGTCCGACCTGCTTGCGCAGGCCGTGCCAGGCGAATTTGTCTGAGACCAATTTGATGGATGCCCGGATGGACGGGTGGGCCAGGCCGTGTAGCGTGTCGAATACCCGCCACCTCCATGCTGTTGGTACCACGGGCTGAGGTCTGTCAGTCGACGTATCGCACAGGAGCCGAACCGCTGTAGGGCCAACGGGGACTTCCTCCAGCCAGAGTCCTGAAACGGCGGTGCGATAGGCCGGGATCTCGGTGTCCGCTTGTTGTGCCTGCGCCAGCGCCATGTAGTCGACCCCGGGGGCTGAGGCGGTCACTGAGTGGATGTGGGGACGAGACAGCGTGTCGGCGACCACGTTGTTCTTCCCCGCGACGTGGCGGATGTCGGTGGTAAACTCAGAGATAAACGAGAGGTGCCTCTGCTGCCGAGCTGACCATGGGTCCGATACCTCTGCAAGGGCAAAGGTGAGGGGTTTGTGGTCCATATACGCGGTGAAATCCCATCCTGAGGACCGGAAGTGCCGGATGGCTAGGTAGAGCGCTAGCAACTCCTTGTCGAAAGCGCTGTACTTCACTTCCAGCGGTCGCAGGAGTCGGCTGAAAAAGGCGAGCAGTCGCCACTGGCCCTCGATGAGCTGCTCCAGGACTCCGCCGACCACCGTGTCAGAAGCGTCGACTGTGAGCGCCATGGGTACATCGACTCTCAGGTGTACTAGGAGGGCCGCCTTTGCCAACGCCTCTTTGGTCCGCTCGAAGGCTTCCGTGGACTCCACATCCCATTCCACCTCCTTGGCCTTGCCAGCCATCAGACCGAACAGGGGTCTCATGATGCGCACCACCGCCGGCACGAACCGGTGGTAGAAATTCACCATCCCCACGAACTCTTGCAGGCCCTTGACCGTGCTGGGCTTGGGAAACTGGCGGATGGCCTGAACTTTGTCCGGCAGAGGAGCGGCTCCATGCTGGTTGACCTGGTGGCCCAAGAAGTCAATTTCCGGCAGCCCGAACTGGTACTTCGCCCGGTTGATTGCCAGTCTGTGGTTGCTCAGGCGCTGGCAGAGCTGGCGCAGATGAGCCACGTGCTCCTTGCGTGACTTGCTGGCCACCAGGATGTCGTCTAGGTAGATGAAAATGAAATCCAGGCCTCGTCCAACCGAGTTCATTAGCTTCTGGAAAGTCTGAGTGGCGTCCTTGAGGCCAAAGGGCATCCTTAGGAATTCGAACAGCCCGAAAGGGGTGATGAGGGCTGTCTTAGGCACATCGTCGGGGTGCATGGGGATCTGATGATAACCTCGGACCAGGTTGATTTTTGAAAAGATGGCCGCCCTGTGGAGGTTGGCCGTGAAGTCCTGGATGTGGGGCACCGAGTATCTGTCGACGGTTGTGGCATCGTTAAGTCTCCTGTAGTCCCCGCAGGGCCTCCAACCTCCTGTGGACTTGGACACCATGTGCAGCGGCGATGCCCAAGGACTGTCCAAGCGGCGGATGATCCCCATCTCCTCCATTTTCCAGAACTCCTCCTTGGCGAGGCGAAGCTTGTCAGGTGGCAGCCTACGGGCCCGGGTGTGCAGCAGTGGTCCTTGTGTGGGGATGTGGTGCTGTACGCCGCGCTTGGGACCGGTAGTGGAGAACTGTGGGGCGATGACGGAGGGGAAATCCACCAGCACCCTGGCAAACTCGTCACCCGAGAGCGTGACAGAGTGCAGGTGAAGGGCCGGGAACTGGGCTTCCCCAAGCTGGAAGGTTTGGAAAGTCTCGGCGTGGACCAAACGCCAGCCTTTCAGGTCGGCCAGAAGGCGGTTGGCCCATAGGAAATCCGCCCCGAGTAATGGCTGCGACACTGCTGCTACCGTGAAGGTCCAGGTAAAACAGCTGGGTCCGAAACACAGCGGGATGGTACGCAAGCTGTACGTCTGGATGGTGGTGCCATTCGCGGCGGTGAGGTCAGGGCCTGGGGCCACGGTACAGGTCCATGTTTGGGGGGGGGGGGGGGGGGGGGGGGGGTAGTGGGAAGGACGCTGATCTCGGCCCCAGTGTCCACCAGGAAACGTCGCCTGGAGCATCGGTCCCAGAGGAACAGGAGGCTGTCGCAATGGACAGCCATCGAAGCCACTAGTGATGGCCGGCCCTGGCGTTTCCCGGGAAGGCACACAGCGGCAGTGCACATTTGACCCCCACCTCTGATGGTAAAAACACCATTGGTCCGAACCCTCGTCTTTGTCCCCCGTGGGTCTCAGTGGTTTCAGTTGTGGGGTCTTGGCCTTAGGCTGCGCAGTCGTGGTTAGGCAGATGGAAGCTGCTCCCCGCTGCTTACTCTGCCACAAAATGTCCGCCTTGGCCGCAAGGCTGCGCGGGTCACTGAAATCTTCACCCGCGAGGAGGAGGAGAATGTCCTCTGGCAGTTGCTCGAGGAACAGCTGCTCGAAAAGGAGGCAGGGTTTATGGCCATCCATGAGCGCCAGCATGTCATTCATCAGCTCGGATGGCTTGTGGTTGCCCAGGCCGTCCATGCGCAGGAGCCGTGCGTCTCGTTTGCAGCGGGAGAGTCCAAAAGTGCAGAGGAGGAGTGCCTTGATTTTAATGTACCTGTCCTCCGTAGGTGGATGGTGCAGGAAGTTGATGATCAGTGCTGCCATGTCCTGGTCGAGTGCGCTGACCACATAGTAGTACCGTGTGGTGTCGGCTGTAATGCCTCTGATGCTGAACTGGGTCTCAGCCTGCTCGAGCGAAACATGGGGCTGAGCAGCCCAGAAAGTCGGGAGCTTGAGCGAGACTGCATTGTGCGAGTCGTTGGGATTCATGGCGCGGATTCCAGATGCCGTCTGGGAGCGTCGGGTCACCAAATGTAGCTGAATGCAGCGCATGGCAGGAAAGAAAACGCAGAGACTGGCAGCTGGACTGGAGCACACTTTACTGACTGAAACAAAGCGCGTGCGCTCACTAAAGTAACTGAGAGCCTCTCCAGCGGACGTGACGTGCGGTCCCCGCCAGAAGGCCCGCCCTGCGGTTAGTCCACGTCATCGTTAGTTCGCGTCACGCTCCCGCGCATGCGCCCGCGGCCGCTGATGGCGGTTCGAGACCTGCGGGTCTGGGCCGCTACAGGGGACTGTTTTTTTTCTTTGAAGCATCTTTATCTCCATTAAAAGGTACTATTCAGAGCAATTTATTGTTGACAACTTTATAACTTAAACATTAAAGAATCACTGTAATTGAAAGCTTTATTAGCAGGACTAAAGTAAAAAGATAAACAGCAGTATTTGATTAGAATAAACTGCTTGCATTTACCTCCAGGATACAACTTACCTCTGTTCTATGTGCTATTTGCCACTTTCCATCCTGGGTCTGTTTGTAGATCTCCAAATAAGGGTCCGATTTCCCAAAGAGATCCTGACCACCACCATGAGTAATAATCAAAAAAAGTTATTAATTTGGTTTAAATATGGTACCAAGTAAGCAGCAGAGATATCACTAATCCATTACAGTGCAAGTAATAAAGCGCCAAAGTGTAAAGCACTGGAATAGTGGGAGGCAATGTGGTATTACAATAGTTAAGGAACTAGTTATCCAGATCTGATCTATGATCTGTAGACAATAAATTAAAACCCCTTCAACTGAAGAATTTGATTTTTTTTTAAATGTATCAGTAAAAGTGCCCTTGAAGCTGTTGAATCATAAAAATCCAATTGGGTGTCTTTGGATGACTAAACCTGCATCCTTTACCCAATCAAGCGTCAGTGCAACTCCATGGTTGATTTTTAATTGCGTCTTGAAGTACCTAGTAAGTCTCTCAATTGTATCAAATGACCACAACTTTAAAATGTTTCAAGATCACCCATCAATACCTTCACAGGGCAAGGAGGGATAGCTAATAAATCACCAGGAGACCAAGGATTCCCAATTTTGAGAATTAACAGTTTAAAAAAAGTGGGCATTTCAACAAGGTCATTATAAAGATGTGCCACAAAGATGAGAAAGGCAAAGATTAATGAGGACAGGTCAGCACCAAATTACTCTCAATTAAGATTAAGTAATCCTATCAGTCTGAGCAATACACATTAGGTGGCTGACTGCTCTCCCACTTATGGCTACAGGCACAATGAGACCAGAGGCGGCACGAATGGATAATTTTGAAAACAAAACAAGATGTTTAACAATACCTTGTTATCTAGATTCTGTGCTTGAACCTGTAAATTTACCATTCTGTTATCTTTTATTTCTTCTGCCAAAATCTAAGAGACAGGAAAAAGTATTTTAAAAAAAACAAAATAGGTCCATGAACACCTAGCTTTGGAAACTTGCCTTCAATGGTTGAAGATTTTACATTTTGCATACTTTAATGATAACTTCAACAGATTAGCCTTGCATGATTTAAATAAGATAGTTTTGAGAACTGTACCCATTTTCTTACTTATTATTAGACCCATAAAATGGCACAAACTCAATGTATACTTATATTTACTAATTCAAGCAAAAACAAGATGGCACACCATTATTTGAATAATTTGTGAAACACTCATTTTATAAACTACAAAAGTGAACTTGCAATACGCACGAACAAAAACAACTCTTACTATCACAACTTAGTACATAATGCTCGAATCAAATTAATTTCAGGTGGTTTACTGGGCTGCCGAAGAGCTTCCAATATCCTAATGTCATGCGTTGTAGCATAAGCCCTTTCTCTCAGAAATCACAGAAGTTGTTATTCAAGGACAGGAGCAGAAGATTGGGGGGGGGGGGGGGAAAGAAAGAGTGCAAATGATTGGGGACAAGGGGAGGAGGACATTGGCACCATCATGGCACAAAGCAAATCAAAAAATTGTAAAGTCAAAATCATCTGCCCAGGTGGTCAGCTTGGACTCTCCAGCAGTGACCCAGATGGAATAGAAACTTTTAACCAAACGCTGAAGGAGGACTCAATGTCTCAGTTGAAAGCTGCATCTCATGGCTCTCATTTGAGCAATAGAATTTTGCACACAAGGCCAAGTGTTCATTGTACTCCATTTGACATGCTCTACATGCTTACTGGCCTCCTTACACTTGTGAAATGCAATATTATGGCAAGAATGATTTTTTTTAAATGTTGGGGGTGATGATGCAGCCTTGCTTGACAATAATTTGAGTTGAAATTGGTTCCATTATGTACCCTTTGGTTAAGGCCACAGCTTGCACAACATCATGTAATGGATGAAAGATGAAGACAAATTTCTTCAGGCATTCAAACTTCATACGGATGCTCCCCACTCCTTCTCAAATGATAGCCAATAATAAAAAAAACATGTGTAGTGGTTGATGCCCTAGGGAGGAACAGAGCAACCTTGGTCTACAAGTCCAAGGATTACTGAAATTGAGACCTGAGTTAGACAAAGTGGTTAAGAAGGCATGGAGACACAACACCTCATATTCTGCCTGAGTAGTCTACAACCCAATGGTATGAATATTAAGTTTTCCAATTTTTAGGTAACCCTCCCCCCTCTGGTGAGCTTTATTCCCCCCCCCCCCCACCTTCACTTCCAATCCTCCTCTGGTCCTCCCATTTTTGTCTCCTTTTCCACATCCCTTCTCCAGCACCCCATCTTCATTCTCCACCCCCCCCCCCCCACCCTGGTTCCACCCATCCACTACACACACATAGTTTGCCCACAGGCTCCCACCACCCACCCACCCACAAATCTGGCTCCATCGGTCATTCACCTCTCCCCTAACGGCTCCCATTATCACCTCCTTTACTTATCAGATTCCAGCACTGGTTGCCCTTTGTATTCCTGCTTGTCTCCAACCTTCACACTCCCCTCCCCCCACCTCATTCCATCTGCCTCTCTTGTTTTCTCCTTGTCTGCCTCCATCTATTATTCACCTGCCACTGTCTCCCAACTCCACCCCACCCCTCCCCTGCCTGGCATCTTTCACTCCTCCTCAGTCCACCAATCACCTTGGACTCCTATCTCACCGCTCCCCTTCTCTTTACACTGGCCATCTTCCCCTCAGTCCTGATGCAGGGTTTCGACACAGATGCTGCTTGACCCATTGAGTTCCCCCAGCAGATTGTTGGTTAAGAAGTCATACTGGATACTTGCCTTCATCAGCCAAGGAAGAGAATATAAGAGCAGGGAGGTTATAGTATAACTTTAGTAAACATTAGTTAGGCCACAGCTGGAATACAGTGTACAGTTCAGGTTGCAACACTGCAGGAAAGATGCGATTGCAGTGGAGAGGGTGCAGAAGAGATTCACCAGGAAAGCAATGGAGATGAAGCATTTCAGTTACGGGAAGATAGACTGGGTTTGTTTTTCTTGGAGCAGAGGAGGGGTCCTGATGAAGGTATACAAAAGCGGCATAGATAGGGTAGATAGCAAGAAACTTTTCCCTATAGCAGAGGTATATAAAACCAGAGGGTCTAGGTCTGAGGGGCAAGAGATTTAAAGGGGATTGGAGAAAGAATCTTTTCTTCCCAGAATATGGTTGGGATCTGGATCACACTGCTTGAGAGGGTGGTGGAGGCAGAGACTCACGCTATTTTACAATGTAGATGAGTCATTGAACTGCCAAGACATAGAAGGCTACACGCCAAGTGTTGGAAAATAAGATTAGTTTAGATGGGTACTGCATTGTTGGCAAAGAGCCCATTTCTAACAATATATGACTCAAAGAGATCTTGGAAAATATAATCCGCTTCCCATGTCTCTGGAGCCATTTCTCAACAAACACTGATGATGAAATTCACTATCATCTTCAGAGCAACAATAAAGTCTTCAATAACCTGAAGTGTCTGAAGAACAAAATCTCAAATCTGGCACATAGCTAGAACATGCATCTCAAAACATCATCTTAACAAAATCCTCCAAGTCTACTGGCAGGATAAGTGAACTAACTTCAACATTCCTCTCAAGTTAAAGTCCCCGGCATCAAAGCTCCAAATTAGACACAGACAGCTTTGATAGACAAACCATGTTGTTTGCATGACCAGACTCATGAAAGAGACTTTTCTGAAATTCACCTTTGCAAGAGATCATAGTGTTCAGAACAAATGATTCAAGGATATTCTCATGGCTTTAGAATAAGAACAGGCCATTCATTAGGAACACATAGAATCTCAATATTGCATTGCTGAATCAGTGCAGTATCTTTCAAATTAGCTACACTTCCTGTCAAACACCAGTGGTAGTCTGTGGGTCCCATATTGCCCCCTATCAGAACTCACAGAACTGGAATGAAAGCAAATCGGTCTGCCTTAGATGATGGTGTTCAGTGTACCATTCTTATTAGTGTACTTTCAGCATTTCTGGCATTTACCCCTCTGCTCCAAATTGGTGCTCCAGAAATGAAAGTTTGGGTACCCCTACTTTAGGCAAATATACCTGCTGAACATATGGTATTAGTCGAAACACTGGTTATTTTTAAAAGCATCATTTTAAAAATTATCTGAGACATGAAGGATCATAAAATTTCAAATCAATCAATCCACATCCCACTCAAATTATGAGCAATTTCAAAAGAAGTTTACTTACCGAGATCATCCCTTTCCCTGCAAGTTTCCCATTTTTCAGCAGGAGTGGTCTCATCAGTTTCTTGCTGGAGACAACCTGTGTAAACAATTGAAACATGATCAGTTTGAAAGTAAGTTATAATAGCACATTGTCCAATTATTTATGCACTGACCCAAAAGAACTCACAATAGTGCCCGACAGTAAAAATTACATTAAACCAGCTAACAAAATGTAGTGAAGAATTAAAGACAGGCAGCATATCCCATCATTGTTCAGACTGGAGACAATAAGCAAGATTAGTAGAGGAGACATGAGGGACTGCTGATGCTGGAATCTTGTTTTTGCTTAAGCAAGATCAAAAACTGCTAAAGACTCATGTGCTAAGGCACAGTGAAAATTTCTGACAAAGTGCAAAACTGGACGTGTAAACAAGATCTAAGGATTGCATCCACCCCCTTTGCCCCCACATAAAGACTGTTAGGTTATGTGATGTATAATCACTACATCTGGTTAAATCACTGAAACTGTAATCCTAAATGTAGGAATATTATATTCAGCTTAAGCAACACCTACTAAAGTTCACAAGTAGAATTATTTATCATAGCATCTGTGTATATTTAATAAAATCCAATTATATTTATTGCCCAATGTTAAATATTTTGCATTCTATGCCATGTTTTACTCAGGCTGTGGACAGTACATTTTCTTTGTCCCAAGATAAAGCAACTTAAGTAAAACAGAAGTATTTTTGTTTTACAGAGTCCGGGAAACAGTGGAATAACAAAGATTCTTTTATTTACCTGTCCGAGGGTGCATTCAAAATGTCCCAAGAAATCATCATCTTTCAAGTCGATTGTTTTGTTATCAATATCATAAATTCCAAACTTCAATTTCTGAATCTGCTCAAAGTAGTAATCAACCAGGAACTTCTTAGAGAACTTTGGGGAAAGACAATTCTTAATTCGTTCTGTGCGATCAATCTACAAAATAAATATGTCTCCAGTTAACAAAAGCAACAAGAAGAGGAGGACAAGAAAAACATCAACTTAAAGCCACATTGTTAATAAAGGAAAAGTAACAACAGGCATCGGAAAAACACTTATTAACCCATAAACTTGCCATTAGGCTCAAATGAAAATCTGCAAATCCAACAGCAAATTTCAGAGTATGTGCACATGCAACTAGATATGGAACTCCAGTAGCTGAGGTCTGAGGTCCATAGCTCCTCCCCAGGTTGCTATCTCACCTGTACAAATCAATGCAAAACCATGTAATTCCACTACATACCCAATGATCACAGCAGAAAAATTCAAAGCTGACGCAGATTAATTATAAACATGTTCATAATTAATGCCAATCTCCTCCAGCCATGAAAAAATGCTTTCTTCCACTTTCAGTCTCTCTTTTAATATGAGAGTTTTCCGATCTTTTGTTTTCACCTTCTGTTTTATCCTGAGGCACCCAGTGTTTCAGTGAGGTACCTTCAATCCATTTGGTTAGAAAGTTATGCTGTTGCAAACATACACCACAAATCACCCAGAGAGGGTATCATAATCAAGTCTATCAATTACCTTAGAGAGCAAACAGATTCATCTTAATTTTTGCAAGCAGAAAGAAATAGAAAACACTTGTGCCAATACTAGGTTTATCTTGTTGACAAGACTGAAGGACACTACTATCAGATTCAATGAGTCTCACTCCTGGTTAATTAATTAAATTGTTTAAAAATAAAATTAATTTACTGTTTGAACCCTTGATTAATATCACAATAAACTCTAGGAAACCTACATGAAAATGAACTGCTTACCTCAGCCCACTGATTTTCACCAGTACTTATGAAGAACACACACAATGGATCAGATTTGGAACCAACATCTTTATCCAAGAGATTCTCACAAGAAATGCTCAATTCAACTTTAGTCACACACTGTGCCATCTGTTAATCTGCTAAATGCAGAAGAAAAAGTCAGTAGAAAACTGTACTTGTCAACTTTTAAATTAAATACATGAAAATAATAGTTTCATCCCATCCTTATAAATTTTGCTTTTTCAGCTGTCTCAGCCCCTTTTCGATTTCCCTTCAAATTACCACAAAAACTGGTATTCAAGCAATTCACTTGCTCTCAAATGCTCCATACAAAAAAGATCCTGCAAATGTTCTAATAGAAATATAAACAGCTGCTAGATATAGTCAGTGGGTCAGGCAGCACTTGTGGACAGGATACACATGTAATGTTTCAGTTCATAATGTAACAGTGTTTAGGTGGGTTAGAATTAGTAGATTTTTTTTCTGAACAGGAAGCAGTTTAGCACTCTCCTGATAATGTTTTAGAAGCTGCAAAGTCAGTCACGTGAAGGAAAAAAAACAGATGAACATTTTTAATCCTGAAAGCCTGTGCATTGGTCTTTGTTACTCCTCTTGTGCTACAAGACATCTTACAACTCTCAATTTACAGACAGATATTACTTACAAGACCTGTATTTTATCTCCAATTAATTACATCATGAAGACAAGGGAAACATATGCTGCATCATCAATTATTTAGTTTACCAGAAGGTCTCTGTAAACAGTTTAACAGTGAATAAAAGAATTCAAGTATGTGAAAAAGCACAATTTAGATAAATCAAAACCATGAGCTTTGGAGGAGCTGATGCATGGAAAAATAATCAAAGAAACTGCGAAAAAAAAACAAATGTAAAATCCCCAAAAATACTAAATCAGGCAGCACCTGCTAGCAGAGAAAGAATTAATGGGCCTAAATGTACTTGGGTTTTGCAGGTAGTTCTATGAAGAACATCAGTTCATCTCTTACAGCTGCGCCTACATATTGTAAAGTGGGAGGCATATCCTGGTGTACTGTATTTACTTCCTTCTCTTTAACAGGGCTCAGCACCAAGTCCATGGAGGGAGCATAAATGCCCTGAGCTGACCAAAGTTCATGAAATATTTAGTGTATCCAAATTTAGTATTAAGATTCAAGTATACCTTATGGCTCGAACAAGATCGAGTCATTGATAATTTTCATTTTGATTAAAGTAGTTTACATTGTTTATAGCTTGTGAAGTTTTAGCTTATGGAATAAAAGGTAGCAAGCAATAAAAAATGTAACTAAAACCTCAATTTATGGTCATTGTTTGTACTTATACTAGTCAGAGAACATTGACATAAGAGTTGTTAGGATGTCCACTAGCAACTTTCCTTAACATGGTGCCCCCAACATCGTAGAGTCCCAGGATGTTTTACAAAATTATCAGAGTAACCTCCAATGGATGCTCCAAAAGGAGTGGGATGAATATCTTAAAAAGCAAGTATCAACAGCATCATATACCAAATGAGAATTTTATAGAGGATATTGGAAATGATAAACCTGGTGGAGTAAATGCACTTTTTTGAAGACGTCAGGAGAATCAGCCAGCACCTCTTTCCCAGGGCACCAATGTTCAATATAAGAGGGCAAGGCTTTAAAGTAATGAGTGGGAAGTTCAAGGGAGATATCAGAGGAAGGATTTTTTTTTACCCAGAGAGTGGTTGGGGCATGGAATGCGCTGCCTGGGGTGGTGGTGGAGGCAGGTACATTGGTCAAATTCAAGCGATTGCTAGATAAGCATGTGGAGGAATTTAAAATAGAGGGATATGTGGGAGGAAAGGGTTAGATAGTCTTAGACGAGGTTTAAAGGTCGACAAACATTGTAGGCCAAAGGGCCTGTATTGTGCTGTACTGTTCTATGATTCTATGATAAAAGGAAAAGAGGGATAGAGTAGTATATAGTGGCGCAAGAAGGAATTCCAGAACCAAGACAGCTAAGGCATGGCTGAAAATGGTAGTATGAAGGAAATCTGAAAGCAAAGGCGGTCATTTTGTATGGTTTACTCGTTTCAAGAATCTGTTCCTCCAAAATGTCTAGTTGTGTTTGAAAATGTACTGTCCTCCTATTTTAAATTCTTTGGTTTGTTTCTGAACAATTCAAGGAGGGTTTCTGGGAACCCTAAAGGGAATGCAGAATTCTGAGATGGTTGTAGTACAGACAGATTACAGCAGTAGGAAAGGATGAAGTTAGGAAGAAATGCAAACACAATGAAAATTTTAAAAGAGGCAATACTGGTGGAAGTCTACAAGCATAGGTATGACAAGAGAACAGGATAATGTTAGTTAAAAATGGGCATCAGAATTTTTGATAAACTCAGGTTTATGGAAGGTAGAACATTGAAATTGTCAAATCTGGAGATAGCACAGATGAAGATTCATCAGGTGAGACAAAGGCAAAGACAAAGACGGGATGTTACAAAGATATGACAATGTGGTCTTGGTGGGGGAAAGGATATAGCATTAGAATCTTGACTCTACATCAAATGGGACACATATGCTTCAAGCAACCTGGTGGGCAGGGAGGAGAAAAAAAAATTAAATGACAATGGAACAACGTTTGTGGCAGGATAGAAGAAAAACTTCAATCTTCCCAATATTTGCCAGGAAGAAATCTGTTTATCCAATTACATCAAGCAACAGAGAAGTGAAGGTGAAATAAAGCCAGGAGCCATTGATATGCACTTGGAAACTGACATGTTTTCAGATAACATCACTGAAAGAAACAAAAGACTGCCAATATTCGAGTAAATTTAGAAGCAACTACATGAGTAGTGAAGCCATTGTTGATCCGCTGGTTATAACTAGAAGCGTAGGAGGATGGTGTGGTCAACTGGCTTAAATAATGTGGACAGATTGGGGAGGGGAGGGGAGGGGAGGGGAGGGGAGGGGAATAATAATGTAGTATAGTCATTCATGTGGGACACCACTTGTTAGGTTTGTTTCAGTACTGTGAAAATATGACAGCAAAGTTCCAGCATGGGAGCGGTTATATGATGGATTTAGCAAGTTACAACTTATTCAAAAACAAAGATGTATGTAATTGGAAATTTAGCATAGTTTGTTAAGATAGACAGGATGGGTATGAACAAAATGGTTTCACTATCTGGTTAATATACCAAGGCTTTTGAAATTTCATAGGGCATACATTTGTACAGTGCACCTTAAAGATACAGTGGCATGCAAAAGTTTGGGCACCCATGGTCAAAATTTCTGTTACTGTTAATAGCTGAGTAAAAGATGACCTGATTTCCAAAAGGCATAAAGTTAAAGATGGTACATTTCTTTAATATTTTAAGCAAGATTACTTTTTTTTTTATTTCCATCTTTTACAGTTTCAAAATAACAAAAAAAGGAAAAGGGCCCAAAGCAAAAGTTTGGGCACCCTGCATGGTCAGTACTTTGGCACTCCCTTTGGCAAGTATCACAGCTTGTAAACACTTTCTGCAGCCAGCTAAGAGTCTTTCAATTCTTGTTTGGGGGATCTTTGCCCATTCTTCCTTGCAAAAGGCTTCGAGTTCTGTGAGATTCTTGGGCCATCTTGCATACACTGCTCTTTTGAGGTCTATCCACAGATTTTTGATGATGTTTAGGTTGGGGGACTGTGAGGGCCATTGAAAAACCTTCAGCTTGTGCCTCTTGAGGTAGTCCATTGTGGATTTTGAGGTGTGTTTAGGATCATTATCCTGTTGTAGAAGCCATCCTCTTTTCATCTTCAGCTTTTTTTTAAACAGATGGTGTGATATTTGCTTCCAGAATTTGTTGGTATTTAATTCAATTCATTCTTCCCTCTACCAGTGAAATGTTCTACATGCCACTGGCTGCAACACAAGCTCAAAGCATGATCGATCTGCCCCCATGCTTATCAGTTGGAGAGGTGTTCTTTTCATGAAATTCTGCACCCTTTTTTCTCCAAACTTTCCTGCATCCTAACCACAAAATTCAGTGTCAGAAGTTTGCAAAGGAACATCTAAACAAGCCTGATGCATTTTGGAAACAAGTCCTGTGAACTGATGAAGTTAAAATAGTACTTTCTGGCTGCAATGAGCAAAGGTACATTTGGAGAAAAAAAGGGTGCAGAATTTCATGAAAAGAATACCTCTCCAACTGTTAAGCACGGGGGTGGAATGATCATGCTGTGGGCTTGTGTTGCAGCCAGTGGCACAGTGAACATTTCACTGGTAGAGGGAAGAATGAATTCAATTAAATACCAGCAAATTCTGGAAGCAAACATCACACCGCTGTAAAAAAGCTGAAGATGAAAAGGGGATGGCTTCTACAACAGGATAATGATCCTAAACACACCTCAAAATCCAGAATGGATTACCTCAAGAGGCACAAGCTGAAGGTTTTGCCATGGCCCTCACAGTCCCCCAACCTAATCATCATCGAAAATCTGTGGATCGACCTCAAAAGAGCAGTGCATGCAAGACGGCCCAAGAATCTCACAGAACTAGAAGCCTTTTGCAATGAAGATTGGGCAAAAATCCCCCAAACAAGAACTGAAAGACTCTTAGCTAGCTGCAGAAAGCATTTACAAGCTGTGATACTTGCCAAAGGGGGTGTTACTAAGTACTGATCACACAGGGTGCCCAAACTTTTGCTTCGAGCCCTTTTCCTTTTTTGTTATTTTGAAATTGTAAAAGGTGGAAATAAAAAAGTAATCTTGCTTAAAATATTAAAGAAATGTGTCATTTTTAACTTTATGCCTTTTGAAAATCAGGTCATTTACTCGCTTAGCTATTCACAGTAACAGAAATTTTGACCAGGGGCGCCCAAACTTTTGCATGCCACTGTACAACCTACATGATTAAATTGTGCATGATAAATATTTTTACAACATTATGCTATTCTTCCCAAACTAAGAAAGCCTAATCTTTTTCCCCTCACTCCTGATAACTATATTAGTTCAAACAAACTTTGTAGATATGCCTAGCTATTTATTAATAATGCTCTTGAAGGAAATTCTAAATTGTATAACCAAAAAGTATCTATCAGGGCAGGTAGGAATGAAAATGAATATACTTTGCCAAGATTAATGACATGCCAACAGTAAATGAAGTAAGTGATGCCTATCAATAAGCAGAAAATTATGTAAACCCACTGTAATAGAATTGTTATTAACATTCTGCACGATAACTGAAAATTAAATTATTGCATAAAATCTGTAAATACTCACATGCATAAAACTTACAATAGTTTAATTTTCTGTTTGAAATGCCCATTAATTTTATAGACAAAATAAATAAAATCATTAGTCAGAACCTGGTCAAATTATACAGTTGGGTGCAACATAGAACACTATAGCACAGTACAGGCCCTTCTGCCCACAACGTTGTGCCGACATTTTATCCTGCTCTAAGATCTATCTAACCCTTCCCTCCCACGTAGCCCCCTACTTTACTATCATGTGTCTATCCAAGAGTCTCTTAAATATCCCTAATGTATCTGCCCCTACAACCGCTGCTGACAGTGCTTTCCACACACCCACTACTCTGTGTGTAAAAAAAACTTACCCCTGACATCCCCCTTATACCTTCCTCCAATCACCTTAAAATTATGTCCCCTCGTGTTAGTCATTGTCACACTGGGAAAAAGTCTCTGACTGTCCGCTCGATCTATGCCTCTTATCATCTTGTACACCTCTATCAAGTCACCTCTATCAAGTCACCTCTATCAAGAGAAAAGCCCTAGCTCGCTCAACCTATCCTCACACGTTCTCCAATCCAGACAACATCCTGGTAAATCTCCTCTGCACTCTCTCTAAAGCTTCCACATCCTTCCTATAATGAGGCGACCAGAACTGAACACAATACTCCAAGTGTGGTCTGACCAGAGTTCCGTAGAGCTGCAACATCACCTCGTGGCTCTTGAATTCAGTACCCTGACTAATGAAGGTCAATACTCCATATGCCTTCTTAATAACCCTGTTGACCTGCATGGCAACCTTGAGGGATCTATGGATGTGGATCCCAAGATCCCTCTGTTCCTCCATACTGCTAAGAGTCCTGCTATTAACCTTGTATTCTGCCTTCAAATTTGATCTCCCAAAGTGTATCAATTCACACTTTTCCGAGTTGAACTCCATCTGCCACTTCTTAGCCCAGTTCTGCATTCTATCAACATCCTGTTGTAACCTACAGCAACCTTCTACACTTTCCACAACACCACCAACCTTTGTATCACCAGCAAACTTGCTAATCCACCCTTCCACATCCTCATCCAAGTCATTTATAAAAATCACAAAGAGCAGGGGTCCCAGAACAGATCCCTGCAGAACACCACTGGTCACCGACCTCCAGACAGAATACACACCATCTACCACCACTCTCTGTCTTCTATGGGCGAGCCAATTCTGAATCCACACAGTCAAGTTTTCCTGGAACCCATGCCTCCTGACTTTCTGAATAAGCCTTCCATGAGGAACCTTATCAAATGCCTTACTAAAATCCATGTACACCACATCCACTGCTCTATTTTCATCAATGTGCTTTGTCACATCCTCAAAGAATTCAATCAGGCTCGTGAGGCACGACCTGCCCCTCACAAAGCCATGCTGACTGTCCCTAATCAGCCTATGCTTCTCTAAATGCCCATAAATCCTGTCTCTATGAATCTTCTCCAGTAATTTGCCCCACTGAAGTAAGACTCACTGGTCTGTAATTTCCAGGGTTATCCCTATTTCCTTTCTTAAACAAAGGAACAACATTTGCCACCCTCCAATCATCTGGCACCACTCCTGTAATAACCTTGGATATATTCTGTCTGGCCCCGGTGACTTATCTATCCCAATGTTTTTCAATAGTTCCAGCACATCCTCTTTCCTCACGTCAACATGCCCTAGCATATCAGCCTGTCATACGCCATCCTCACAAACGTCAAGGTCTCTCTCTCTGGTGAATAATGAAGCAAAGTATTCATTAAGGACCTCCCCTACCTCTTCCAACTCCAGGCACATGAAGCAAGTTAACTTGGGCATATTCCACATTGTCAGAACACCAAAGGAAGGTTAAGTGAATAGGTAAGTACTTATGACTAATGTTGTATTTGCAATCTAACAAAATGGAATCTAGCTGGACCAATGGTATTTTACATGCATGGAACAAGTTATAGTTTTACTCCCCCCACCCCCAATTTATAACATGCCAAGCTGAATGTTGGGGGCCCACATTGTGGGCCAAAGGGACTGTTCCTGTGCTGTACTGTTCCATGTTCCACATTCCAAGCTGCTCTGTTAACGTATTATACATTCATCCATCAGGCTAGAATTAATGAAGAGGATGCACATTCAGTGAAGTAAATTAAAATTAGTACATAGAGTCAGAGTATAGAACAGGCTCTTCAGCCCAACTGGTCCATGCCAACTATCTAAGCTAGTCCCATTTCCTGTGTTTAGCCCATATCCCTCTAAGTCTTTCCTATCCATGTACCTGTCCAAGTGCCATTTAAATGTTGTTAATATACCTGCCTCAACCACTTCCTCTGGCAGCTCATTCCGTATACCCACCATCCTCTGGGTGAAAAAGTTGCCTCTAAGATTTCTAGTAAATCTCTCCCCTCTCACCCTAAATCTATATCCTCCAGTTCTTGATTCCCCAACCCTGAGAAAAAGACTGAACATTCAGCCTATGCCCCTCATGATTTTATACACCTCTAAGATCACCCCTCATTCTTCTATATTCCATTGAAAAAAAAATGTCTGAACCTGCTCAACCTCTCTCCATAACTTAGTCCCTCGAGTCCCGGCAACATCCTTGTAAATCTCCCTTGCACTCTTTCCAGCCTAATGGCGTCTTTCCCAATTCAGGGTAGCCAAAATATTCCAACATCAATTAGAAAATTTAGCAATTACAAGTACTTTTTAAATTAAAAAAAAGTATCAAAACATATAATCAGTCCTAAAAACATTCAACGCGTGTTCAGCACAGACATTGCGGGCTGAAGGGCCTATTCCTGTCCTGTGCTGTTTTATATGCACCAAGGCTAAAAAGCATCAACCCCATCAGGTAAAGGAAAGATACTGCATTTATTGTTAGGAAGAGCAACCTTAAATCAAATTAAGGGCAATAAAACGTTACAGTGAATTCAAGACTTAAGAATATAACTAGTCAAAAATATTAAAATAATGAAGTTCAGATGGTAAAGTTATTTTTAATCCAGTCTTTCCCCACAGTGCGACGTCTCTCAATCTTTGAGGACAGTCAATTCCACAACCTCAATGAACTCTCAGCAATACACAGGCATGGTGGAAATAATTACAAGGAGAGAAACATAAGGAATACATATTCCTTATATCAATTCTACAGAGAAAAATAGTTTTTGGTCTCTCATTGGGAGATTGTTCACTAATCATTATTTAGCTTTATTTGGGTTGTTATTCTAATGCAGATGGATATTGGTATCAGTAGTAGATTGCACGACCAGTAGATCCAAGTTATTTCAGTCATCAACAGTCACTCTAAACCAACTGATTTCCAATCAGTTTCCTACAATAACTACATTCCATTCTCCCAGTTTCTCCACCTCTGTCAAATCTGTTCCCTCAATGCTCCCATCTGATAGTATATTTTCCTGCATTGCTGACAGGCCCTGCACCATATTCATTCTTCACCTCCTCCATCCCAGAAGTTGATTTGCACCCCCTTTATTTCCACCCAACCAACCAACCTCCAGAGTAAACAGATCATCTGAAACTATTCCTGATGTGTACTACGTATTACCATCAGTCTGCCCCACCCCACATTCTGAGAATGAGCATTCACTCACTACACGTTACTCCTCCATTTCCTTCAATAACCAGTACTCTCACTGTACATCCAGGGATACATTTCCTTGTACCCCCCCCCCCTTCCCAAAACCCAACTCAGTCCCAGCGAAAGCAATTTATTTTTTCCAGTACACTATATTTGCTGCTGCCGTTGTCGTCGTAGCGTCTTTGCAGCATACGTCCGCAATCCCCAAGGCATTAAGGAATTTAAATGCGGCCGGCTCACTGGAATTGCTGCTTCGCAGGACGCAGCCTAATCGCTCACCTCTGATACAATAATTATTTTTCTAACTTCCCCACAGGCAGTTTAATTGCTGCAATCCGCGGAGCATTCTTTCGACCTTGACTCCACCCTGGAAAACTATCTCAACACAAGTAAACTAACAACAAAGTATCACATTAAAAACACGTTAGCAACGGAGTAAAGGGAACGTCGTTCCATTCCCCACGAAGTAGAGCAGCGCTGAGTAATATTTACCAGAGTTAAGGCAGCGCTGACGGGATTGTCGGTGATCTGCAGGGGTGTCCGATCCTGTACTTCCTGCGGCACAACTGGGCGGGCCCTCGACACCCGTTCGCTCTTCAACTTCCAGCTTCGCTTGAGATTAAAATGTTTCTGACAAAGACCTACAGCGCTTGCAAACACCCGTGAGTTTTCAAGAGGAATTATTTAATCCGATTTGTTGTGGTCTTCCTGTGTCTCCGCCCTGGGCAACTGTCATTTCCAGGGGCGGCTCCTCTAATGAGAAGCCATTCTTTGCGCGTCAGCCCAGCTGCTGCTCAACTCAAGTCAACGGCTCCACAGTTGAAACTTGATGGTTTTGTGGTTCTGGGAAGATAAAAATTGAGCGTTATCACACCTAGTTTCAGGAAGAACACTGACTGAAAAGATATTCATCCGTGATTTTTTTTAAACGTGACCTCCGCCAAACTGCATTTAAAACAGTAATGAGTGAGATTCCTGCACAAAGCCAAGAAGCAAAGACACCATCAGTATTCCGTGGGAAGAGATCGGTTTTTAGTAATGCGCTGATTATACCTTAGAGCACCACATTTAATAGTTAGATTGAAAAAAAGGGCAAAACCAAGTGATACGAGCGAGCGCCAGAGTTGTGGGCTGAATCTGATTCTCTGACACAGTGGGTGAGAAGGCAGACTATGCATTTCTGTTATTCCCGCCCCACATTGTGCCACCAAGGAGCTGATGTTGGAGTTGGATATGTGACAGTTGAAATAAAGACAGAAAATGCTAGAAACAGCACTTCGGGCAGCATCCCCTCCCCAGCATTTTGAAGGGACAGTTCCCTTCACGACTTCCTGGTCCACTCCAACTATTCAGCCCCTCATGGCACTTTCCCATGAAACACAGGAGATACAACCCTTTTCCTTTGACTTCACCCTCTATCATACAGGGACTCAGTCTTTCCAGTTGAAGCAGTGAATCATTTGCACTTTTCCCAATTTAGTGTCTAGCATTTGGTGTTCACAAACAATGGTCTTTACACTGGAGAAACCAAACACAGACAGGGTAACTGCGGAGCACCTGGGGTGTCTGCAGGGGTAACCTGCTAATTTTCTGTTGCCTGCTGTTTTAATTTTCCATCCCACTCCACCCTGATTGATCTGTCTGTAGACGTCTGCACTGTTATAATGAGATCCCAGGAAAGTTTGAGAAACAACACCTCCATAGAACCATAGAACAGTACAGCACAATACAGGCCCTTCGGCCCACCATGTTGTGCCAACCTTTAAACCACGCTTAAGACTATCTAACCTCTTCCTCCCACATATCCTCCTATTTTAAATTCCTCCATATGCTTATCTTGAACTTGACCAACATACCTGCCTCCACCACCACCCCAGGCAGCGCATTCCATGCCCCAACCACTCTCTGGGTAAAAAACCTCCCTCTGATATCTCCCTTGAACATCCCACCCATTACTTTAAAGCCATGACCTCTTGTATTGAGCATTGGTGCCCTGGGAGAGAGGCGCTGGCTGTCTATCTATTCCTCTTAATATTTTGTATACCTCTATCATGTCTCCCCGCATCCTCCTCCTCTCCAATGAGCTCCCTTAGTCTCTGCTCATAATCCATACTCTCCAAACCAGGCAGCATCCTGGTAAATTTCCTCTGCACTCTTTCCAACGCTTCCACATCCTTCCTATAATGAGGTGACCAGAAATGGACACAGTACTCTAAGTGTGGTCTAACCAGAGTTTTGTCGAGCTGCATCATTGCCTCGCGGCTCTTAAACTTGATCCCACGACTTATGAAAGCTAAATTCCCATAAGCTTTCTTAACTACCCTATCCACCTGTGTGGCAACTTTCAGTGATCTGTGGATATGAACCCCCAGATCACTCTGCTCCTCCACACTACCCAGTATCCTGCCATTAACCTTGTACTCCGCCTTGGAGTTTGTCCTTCCAAAGTGTACCACCTCACACTTCTCCGGATTAAACTCCATCTGCCACTTCTCAGCCCAGCTCTGCATCCTATCAATATCCCTCTGCAATCTTCGATGGTCCTGCACACTATCAACAACACCTCAACTACTGACAGGGCATTGTGAGACCTTCTCAATTCAATATAAACTTCTACAATTTCAGGTAACTTGCTTTCTTTGTAGCAGAACTGGCCAGTCCATCCGTGATATTGGTTCAGTTTTTCTCTCTCTATTAGCACAGCCTGACTACCAGGCACAACCTATAACTCTGCTTTTTGCAACTTTTACTTTCCTTTGCAATGTGTTCTCACTCACTAACTACCCTCACTTCATTGGTTTTATGACCCTGCACTCAGGTTTTCTCTCTCTCTCTAATCATATTACATAGGAGCAGAATTAGGCCATTTGGCCCATTGAGTCTGGTCCGCTATTCGATCATGGCTGATTTGTTTTTCCATCTCAACCCCATCCTCCTGCCTTCTCCCTGTAACCTTTGACTCCCTTACTAATCAAGAACCTATCAACCTCTGCTTTAAATATACCTAACGACTTGGCCTCCACAGCCGTCAGTGGCAATGAATTCCACAGACTCACCACCCTCTGGCTGAAGAAATTCCTCCTCATCTCAGTTCTAAAGGGATGTCTTTCACATCTGAGACTGTGCCCTCTGGTCCTAGACTCTCCCACCACTGGAAACATCCCCTCCATGTCTACCCTATCTAGGCCTTTTAATATTCAGTAGGTTTCAATGAGATTCCCCCCTCATTCTTCTAAACTCCAGCGAGTACAGGCCCAGAGCCATCAAACGCTCCTCATACGTTAACCGTTTGATCCCCAGGATCATTTGCATAAACCTCCTCTGGACCCTTTCCAACACCAGGACGTCCTTCCTTAGACATGGAGCCCAAAACTGCTCACAATACTCCACATTTGGTCTGACCAATGCCTTATAAAGCTTCAGCATTATATCCCTGCTTTTATATTCTAGTCCTCTCGAAATAGATACCAACATTGCATCTGCCTTCCTTACTACTGACTCAACTTGCAAGTTAACCTTTAGGGATTCCTGCACTAGGACTCCCAAGTCCCTTTGCACCTCTGATTTCTGAATTCTCTCCCCATTTAGAGAATTGTCTGCACCTTTATTCCTTCTACCAAAGTGCATGACCATACACTTCCCTACACTGTATTCCATCTGCCATTTCTTTGCCCATTCTCCCAAAGTGTCCAAGTCCTCTGCAGACTCCCTGCTTCCTCAACACTCCCTGCCCCTCCACCTATCTTTTTATCATCTGCAAAATTGGCCACAAAGCCATCAATTCCATCATCCAGATCATTAACATATAATGCGAAAAGTTGTGGACTCAACACTGACCCCTGAGGAACACCACTAGTCAACAGCAGCAAACCAGAAAAGGCCCTCTTTGTCCCTACTCTTTGCCTTCTGCCAGTCAGCCAATCTTCTATCCATGCTAGTACCTTTCCTGTAGTACCATGGGCTCCTATCTTGTTTAGCAGCCTCATGTACGGTACCTTGTCAAACGCCTTCTAAAAATCCAAGTAAACAACATCCATTGACTCTCCTTTATCTACCCTGCCTATTACTTCCTTAAAAAATTCCAACAGATTTGTCAGACAAGATCTCCCCTTAAGGAAACAATGCTGACTTTGACCTATTTTATCATGTGCTTCCAAGTACCCTGAAACCTCATCCTTAATAATGGACTCTAAAACCTTACCAACCACTGAAGTCAGGCTAACTGGCCTATAATTTCCTGTCTTTTGCCTCACTCCCTTCTTTAAGAGTGGAGTAACATTCGTGATTTTCCAGTCCTCTGGAACCATTCCTGACTCTAGTGATTCTGGAAAGATCACTACTAATGCCTCCACAATCTCTTTTGCTACCTCTTTAGATAGCTGTAGATGATGACTCAGAGAACTGACTTGGGTCAGTCTTCACTGTGGAGGACACCAGCAACATGCCTCCACAGTGAAGACTGACCCAAAATATTTATTCAATTTGCCTGCCATTTCTTTGTTCCCCATTACTACTTTTCCAGCATCATTTTCCAGTGGTCCAATGTCTACTCTGGCCTCTCTTTTATTCTTTAAAGTTTTGGTATCCTCTTTTATATTATTGGCCAGCTTACTTTCATATGCTGCCTGACCTGCTGAGTTCCTCCAGCACTTTTTGTGTGTGTTGCTCCAGATTCCAGCATCTGCAGAATCCCTTGTGTTACCTTCATATTTCATCTTTTCTTCCCTCATTGCTTTTTTTAGTTACCTTCTGTTGGTTTTTAAAAGCTTCCCAATCCTTTAGCTTCCTGCTAATTTTTGCAGTATTGTATGCCCTCTCTTTTGCTTTTATGCTGTGATTTCCCTTGTCAGCCATGGTTGTGTCATCATCCCTTCAGAATGCTTCTTCTTCTTTGGGACGAAATGATCCTGTGTCTTCCGAGTTACTCCCAGAAACTCCTGCCATTGCTACTCCGGCGTCATCCCTGCTAGGGTCCTCTTCCAATCAATTTTGGCCAGCTCCTCTCTCATGCCTACAATGGCCTAACTGCCCACATTAACCCATCAATCAGGTGACCTAGTTAACAATTTATCCCCACAGCAACCATGGCCTCAGCTTACCAGTGATGTTGGCTTTATCCTATCCATCCGACTGCTCTCTTTGTAATTTGAAAACAATTGTTTTCTCTGTAATTGTTTTCTCTCCAAATTCCAAAGAAATCATTGACCTGCAAAGTTAACTTAATTTCTCCTTCCACAGTTGCTGCCTGACCTGCTGAGTGCTTCTACATTTTCTGTTTTCATTAAAAATTTTCAGCATCTGCAGTTTTTCTTTGATTTTTTTTCATTATCGGACAGAATTTGATTTGTCAGGGTCATAGGACTACAGAATGGTTGCAGTAGAAGTGCCCCAGTCCCTATAAAATCGGGAATATACAAGTCTCATATGATACTAATTTGGAAAAGGACTTCATTTCCATTGTAATTGTAGAGTTTCAAAGGCACCTTGATTTGCTTGCTGCCAAAAGATAGAAGGTGAAGGACTTCAACATAACTCTTGCAATCAGCTGGTCACTAGCTGAACTTTTATGGATAGTTTACCCTTTATTAATCAAAGAATGTTATTCAGCACTCATCCCTCCCACTATCCCTTACTAAGCATTTCACCATTATGAACTACACCATTAAAAAAAATTGTATAACATTAAGTCTTGACCCTTGAAGTGCATGCATAAGATACAGATACAATATACTTGGCAGCAATTTAATTGTACCTTGTGGTTCCCAATATGGAATGCAGGCTCATGAGTAGCATCAGAACCCCAACAGTAACCTGTAACTGTATGCCCCTTTCCAATTTCCCTGATGATGGTCACAGGATCATGCTCCAGGAATGAGAGGCTTGAGCTCACTGGGAAGGTAAAGGGCTAGGAAGCAGTAAGATAGTCCCTCTTGCAGATTCCATCTTGTCTGATACCTTTTCACAGTGACTATCAGGCATGTATTTGAGGAGGCATGTATTTGAGGAGGCATGTCTGCTAATTTACTGATGTGGTATGTATTGATTTTATTTTCTGGATTTTGTTCTTAATTTTGAGTCTGAAGCTATTTCCCACTATTCCTAATAAGTGTTACAAGCATTTACAGTTTAATATGTAGCTTTGATATGTTAATTTGATTTTTATTCAAAGTTTTGCATTAAGTACAACAATTGTTCATGGAAATTCTTCCAATAACCATCTCAATAACTTTCCTGAGATGGTGGAGGGATGGGGAAGCAGCAAGATGGAGTGATCCTTGCTGTCTAAATGTGTGAGCCAATTGCTCTCCAGCTGCTCTTACTGTAGCACCTGCCTGCTACTCAGGTCTTCCACAAAGGATGGCTTCAACAATATTCTTATTGGGATCATCCACCACATTTATTTGTGCAGCAATCTCATTCATCAGGAGAGGGTCACTCCATCCCTCAAGACAAGATTGTGTAATGCACAATAAACCACTGCAATCCTTGCCACTTTCACAGAAAGATCCCTCTAGACCTAACCAGACATGAGATGTATAATTTCAGAAAGAACAGGGAAGATGCAGATATTTTAGTTAAGGAAGGCAAGTGAAGAATGTTGGATGAGATGAACATAAATAAAGAGGAAATATCTAGGGTTTCAGCATTATATAAGTTAACTGTCGTGGAAGAAATATAGCCAGCAAAGAAATAAATAGCAAGACCCTGTAAGTTCTCGACCACTTCCCACATCTTGCGAGTCATTTGTTAGCAAAGGCAGACATCGATGATGAAGTTCACCATTGCCTTTGAAATACCAGTATAGCCTATGGTCAGTTGAAAAAAGAACATATTTGAAGATCAAGACATCACAAAATTCATGGTTTCCTGTATGCTCCTGAGACCTGATCTCAAGGCACTGGAGAAATACTAACAATGCTCCAAAATTCATTGGAAAGATAAATGAATCAATGTCTGTATTCTGTTCCAGATCAACATCCTGAACATTGAGGCCCTAGTTACATTCAGTCAGCTATGTTGTACCAATACCAATACTGGCCACACACTCACTTGTCCGAAACAAGACTCCCAAAACAGACACGCTACTCTGAACCCTGTTGTGGGAGGAGATTACCAGGTAGATGGAGAAAAAGATTCAAGGATGTGTTCAAAGCTTCCTTGAAGAAGTTTGATAACTGCTCAAATTGGAGAAGGAGATCTCATTCTTTATCTCTTTCTTTTAATACCATATATATACTGTATGTATAAATAATGCTCTTCCCTGTACTGCCTCAAGGTTTTAATGGTCCCTTACAAAGTGCCAACCTGAAATGTATAAATGCTCTGCATGCAGTCTCAACATACTCTTCTGCAGTTTCATTCTGATTTGTGAGAATTACATCCAATCTAATTGGCAATAAAATCCAGCATTCAGTTCACTTTGCTTATTGCCACCTCATGTAACATATACTGTGTGAATGATAAATTAATAACATTTCTCCTTATTAAATTATATTCCCATGCATTAAAAGTATATCAGGTTATTATTTTTTGCAAGTGTATAATATTTTCTATATTACTGAACATTACTTACAACTGATAAGCCTGAGTAAGTTCAATCCAACTCTCGTCATAAGGTTTTGATTGCCACCTGGGAATTCATGCTTGTCTGAATGAAAGTCTGCACTGTTGTATCTGAGCAAAGAGGCATAGCAGTTGATGGGTACAAATGAATCCCTGGGTAACTGCAGGATGTGTCACTACCCACAGATTCTCTCTGCCTTTCCTGTGTCTGAGGGAAAATTCAGTTGATGATGTTTACACTCCAATTTTTAGGTATTTTCTGACTAACACAATCTTTGGTGTCTGGGAACTTATGCATAGTGTATGTAGGTGATTTTAGTCTGCGTTAAATGCTACTTGATTGTTAATGTAGATTGAACGAAACTTTCAGTCAGCTCTTTGTGTTCAGTATACACCACTGGATACCATCAAAGATAATGGAGACACAAGAGACTGCAGATGCTGGTATCTGGAGCAACAAAAAATCTGCTGCAAGAACTCAGCGGGTCAAGCAGCATCTGTGGGAGGAAAGGAATTGTTGACCTTTTGGGTCGACAGTCCTGCTGCAGGGTTTTGACCTGAAACATCGACAATACCATCAAAGATATCTCTGGCTCAGTTTGTGCTGAATACTCTTAGCCAGATTCCACATTTCATTCTGCACTGGATAGTCCCAATCAAAACACAGCACTGGATACTCTCAGCCAGATCCCTGGGCTCAAGTCTGCAAGCAGGGCAGCACAGTGGCACAACCAACAGAGCTGCTGCCTCACAGTTCCTGCAACACAGGTTCAACTTTGACCTCTGGGGCAATTCTGTACGGAATTTTCATGCTCTCCCTGTGACAGTGTGGGTTTCTCTCAAGTGCTTTGGCTTCCTTCTAGATCCCAAAGACATTCTGGTTAATTGTCTACTTTAAATTACTCCTAGGTGGGTTGGTAGGATACTCAGGGAAGATGGAATTTGATAGCTGCCTGGATTTTATGTGGTAACGAAATATAATAACATTATGGATTCTCACAGATCCCTGGCTTCCCTCAGCACTGGTTCCTCTCAGCCAAAGGTCTCAGTTCCGTTTGCACTGATTCCTCTCAGCCAAAGGTCTCAGTTCAGTCTGTACTGCACGTGTTTACAACGACCGGTAGGCGTCTCTGCAGCCTCCGAAGCGAGTGAATCTGGGAACGGCCGGGCGGCGGCGCTGCGGAGCGGGGAGGGGGAGGATGGCGGTTGCGGGCCGGGCTGCTCTCACCCGTTTCGTGTTAAAAGCCGCAGGGAGCGGCCGAAGCTGTAGTTCGAGAGTAAGGTTTTCTGACTGCGCTGGGTTCAAGTTAAACGCACAGGTAAGTGCTGGTATGGGAGTGTTTTAGCCGACCCAGGAATTCCCGAAGGCGGGTGAATGCGCAGGCGCGGACCGGTCTCTGGTCAATGGCTTCAGGGCGGCCCCGCTGCAGGTTCCCGGGTTGGGGCTCAGGGATCAACCTTTGCACAGTAGGAGCAGGTCACTCGGCCCCTCAAACCTGCCCCTCCAGCCAGTATGAGCAAGGCTGATCTCAATTCCTTTCCAGTGCCAATACCCCATGCCCTCAATTCCTTGGTCTTTCAAATATTTATCTATCTCCACCTTAACTATATCTCATGATCTGGCCTCCACCACCCTTTGGGGCAGAGAATTCCAGAGATTCACTACCCTCTGAGAGAAGAAATTTCCGTGCGCCTCACTTTTGAATGACTGGACCTTATATTTTATAACTATGTCCCCTTGTCTGTGTCTCTCTGACTAGTGAAAACATCTCAACGTCTACACTTTCAAACCCTCTTAGGATCTTCCATGTTTGAATATGGTCACCCCTCATGCTTGTAAACTTAGGGGAATATAGACTGAACTGTCGAGCCTCTCTTAATAGGACAACTTTTTCAATGCAGGAATTAACCGGTGAATCTCCTTTGGATTGTTTTTCCTTGTTTGTGGTTCTTGCACATTTCAGCACATGACTTCCTGTCAAAAGGACTTTCCCCTCTGCTCCAAGATTATATTTAATATATTAATGTAAGGCATGTGCAGGAAAAACTTTTCTTCCAGGTTCATATCAAGATGTGAATTTCAACTTGAAAGAATGTACAGAGGACATTATAACTACTATGAACATGCTACAATGCTAAGAATTAATGTACTAATTAGAACTCCTTTGGAGTAGAGAGAAAAATCTGGTTGACTAGACTAGAGATACAAAATAATGGTTGCTGATTAATCTTTAATTCCAGGGTAATCTTTGAGGTGACAATCTTGGATAAGGCCCAAATTTTTCACTGCCAGTTCTTGAAAAGTCCCATACTATATCCATGTTTTCTTTTTAACAAAAGAAACTCACTATATCAAGTTTTTATTTCACTAATCAAATTTCTGCTCCTACCAATTTGCAGTCTTAATTGGTTACGTGTCTTTGTCTTATGTAACTCTGTATTTTTGCTTCTCATCATTGTGACGTCTCTGCAGTCCTTGATGTAATCGATCTTGATCTCTTTCATTGCTTTGCTGGTTATCTGTCTTGTGAGACTGCCCTTGTTTGGTTTCACTTTTATGTTTGGTTTCATAGAACAAAGGAATAGGCCCTTCAGTTTACCATGTCCATGCTGATATCATACAAATTTAATTAATCCCATCTGCCTGCACCTGACCTATGTCTCTCTATTCCCTGCCTGTTTATGTGTCTGTCTAAATGCCTTCTAAATTTTGCCATCATATCTGCTACTACCATCTCTCCTGACAGCATGTTCCAGGTAACTAACACTGTATTGCATACAATACACCAAATGCGGCCTAACTAAAATTTTCTATAGCTGCAACGTGACTTCCTTACTCCTATACTCAATGCCCCAATCGATGAAGCCCAGCATGCCATATGCTTTCTTTACTTCTTTACCATCCTATTGACTTGCATGGCCACTTTCAGTGAGCTATGGACTTGGACCCCAAGATCCCTCTGTACATCAGTTTTATCATGTGATTCTCAGATAATAAATTCATTAAGTAACTATCCACAATAACTACAAGTGTTAGGTAATGATTATAGAATTGTAGGCTTGTACAGCACAGAAATGGGCCCTTCAGCCCACCATATCCATGCTGACCAATTTGCCCATCTACACCAATCCCATTCGTCCACATTAGGACCGTATCCTTCTACACCTTGTCTGTTTAAGTGTCCGTATAAATGCCTTAAACATAGTAATTGTATTCGATTCCACCGCCATCTCTGGCCGTGAGCTCCAGATATCAACCACTCGATGTGTGGGGAAAAAAAAAACCTGACTCCTAAGATCACCTTTAAAATTCCTACCACTCAGACTAAAATTACGTCCTCTTGTTTTTGATTTGTCTACCAATGGAAAAAGATTTTGACTATCTATCCTGTCTGTGCTTCTCATAATGTTATATACTTCCGTCTAGTCACCACTGAGCTTCCTTTGCTCCAGGGAAAACCAGCCCAGCCTATCCAATCACTTCTCATAACTAAAATACCCCAATCCAGACCATATCCCAGTGAATCTCCTCTGCACTCTTTCCAGCACATCCTAACTATAACATGACCAGAACTGTACACAGTAGTCCAATTGCAGTCTAACCAGTGTTTTGTAAAGTTCAAGTAAGATCGCAACTTCTATGCCCCAAACTATGAAGGCAAGTATGCCACATGCCTCCTTCACCACCCTATCTACCTGCCCTTAACAAATTCTAGCCAATCTAAGTCCCTTACACCAAAGGTAATTTCAGTTAATATTAGGAAAGTTAGAATCTCTGAGTACTATAATGCCTTTGCTTTCACACTTTCCACTATTTGCTTGCATATCTGTTCTTCTAATTCCCACTGACTTGGGAGACCTTTAGTATAACTCTAGCAAAGTGATCGCTCCTCTCTTATTTCTAAATTGTACCCATATGGCCTCATTGGATGATCCTTCCAGGATATCTTCTCTGCAAACTGCTGCGTTGCTCTCCCTAATCAGCAGTGAGAATTCCTCACCTCTTTCGCACTCCTTCTGTCATGCCTGAAACTTCTATACCCTGGAACATTAAGCTGCACATTCGTCTGACCTTCCCTCCTATGTTTACCTCACCAGCATGTGGCACATGGAGTAATCCTGAGATAATGATCCTATAAATCCTGCTTTTTTACTACCTGCTTAACTCTTTAGGACCTCATCCTTCTTTTTACCAATGTTGTTAGTACCAGTGTGTACTATGATCTCTGGCTGTTCTGTCTGCCCCTTCAGAGTGTTCTATACTTGATCCAAGCCATCCCTGACCCTGGCACGGGAGAGAACAGATCATTCTGGCCTCAGAAATGTCTGTCTGTTCCCCTCACTAACGAGTCCCCTACCACTAGCACTTGCTTGGACTTTTCCCTCCCTTGCTGTGCATCAGAGCCAACTGTAGTGTCACAAACTTGGCTGTTGCTGTTGCTATCCTCTGAATGGCCTCCCCACCTGCGCCCCCCTCCCCCCCAGCCGAAATAACCAAAATAGTAAACATCTTTGAGAAGGGAAGGACAACAGGACTCCTGTGCTACCTGCCTACCTTGCTTCCCTTACTGGTGGTCACCCAACTTGTTGGTTTCCACCAACTCACTATGCATACAATCTGCTACATTTTCTGCATCCCGGATTGTCTACAGCAAGTCCAACTTATCACAGACATTCCCTTTGTTCTCTCTACCTCTTCCTCCTTTTCTGCAACTTCTAACTTTTCCTGGTTGTGATGAAAGGTCATTGAAATGTTAACTCTGCTTTTCTCTCTCCACTGACGCTGCCTAAATTGCTGAGTATTTACAGCATTTTCTGTCTTTATTTCATATTTTGAGCATCTGCAAGTTTCTTTTATCTTTTTGATCATCCTGAATAAAGCAACCCACTTGTTTGGCACCCTGTTTACACCCTCAACATTTATTCCCTCCCCCACTGGCACAACATGAATGCAGAGGGTACCATCTTCAAAAATGCACTGCATTTATTTGCACAGGCTACTCTGACTGAACTTTCTATACCAGTAATCCCTACCAAAAAGAATGATAAAGGCAGCAGGTGCATGGGAACAACACCGTCTGAAGAGTCCTCTCCAAACTGCACAAAATTCTGGCTTGGAAATGTATCACCATTCCTAAATCCTGGTATTTCCTATTCCAGCAGTATTATGGTGGTACCTTCATTAGAAGGACTGCAGTGTTTCAAGGTGGTTCGTCACCACCTTCTTGAGGGCAATCATCCTCGTGGGCATAAATGAGAACCCTGCCAGTGACAAGAAAAAGATGTGTTTCATTGATGTCAGTTACTTGGTACGATGCAGAATAGTTTAGATCACTTGCTTCTACTCAGAGTAGCATTTCAATTTTAACTCCTGATTTAAAAGGTGATTATCCTTTATAATTCAAATTTAAGAATAATGCAGTACAAACAGAGATCAGAACTGGGAGTCAATGATGTACCATAGAACAATACAGCACAATACAGGCCCTTCGGCCCACCATGTTGTGCCGACCTTTAAACCACGCCTAGGACTATCTAACCCCTTCCTCCCACATATCCCCCTATTTTAAATTCCTCTATATGCTTATCTAACAATCTTTTGAATTTGACCAATGTACGTGCCTCCACCACGATCCCAGGCAGTGCATTCCATGCACCAACCACTCTCTGGGTAAAAAACCTCCCTCTGATATCTCTCTTGAACTTCCCACCCATTACTTTAAAGCCATGCCTTCTTGTATTGAGCATTGGTGCCCTGGGAAAGAGGCGCTGGCTGTCTACTCTATCTATTCCTCTTAATATTTTGTATACCTCTATCATGTCTCCCCTCATCCTCCTTCTCTCCAAAGAGTAAAGCCCTAGCTCCCTTCGTCTCTCCTCATAATCCATACTCTCCAAACCAGGCAGCATCCTGGTAAATCTCCTCTGCACCCTTTCCAACGCCTCCACGTCCTTCCTATAATGAGGCGACCAGAACTGGACACAGTACTCGTAACCAGAGTTTTGTAGAGCTGCATCATTGCCTCACGGCTCTTAAACTTGATCCCACGACTTATGAAAGCTAACATCCCATAAGCTTTCTTAACTACCCTATCCACCTGTAAGTGAAATGAACTCACAGGGGAAGAGAGAGAAGTATCAATTAAATTAATGTTTACACCACCTGATCAATTCATCATTTGCTCTTAACAGTTGATAGTTGGTTTCTTCTCGTGGTTGTTCACACCAAGTCTTTCACAATTGGCAAAGCACTGAGAGGAAACACTATATAGAGGGTGATGAACTTCTTGCAGAGAGTGGTGAATCTCTGTAATTTTCTGTCCCTGAAGATTGTGGAGACCAGATCACTGAAGGAGAAGAAAAATTAATTATTGAAAGATTGTGGAATTGAGGATTATGGGCAACTTGGACAAAGGAAGAGTTTGAGGCCGAGAGCAGATCAGCCATGATCGTATTGAATGGAAGGTTGGGCTTGAGGGGCCTACACTTATTTTCTTGCGTGGCTTGGGCCATATTTTACCCGGATGAACAAAGTTATCTTTGGTTGTTCTGATGCACTCAGTAACCAGGAAAAAGATTATTTAACAGCAGTGGCCTATAAAATTCTTCTCTTAATGAAGTATCCTATTAAAACATAGGGAAAGAAAGTAACACTTTAAAATATTTATTTTGAGTCTGGGATTTTATTTAGTAAATCCATGACTTTTTTTCTTCTGCCTAGGTTTTGGAGAGTGCTTTAAATTTAGGAAGAGGACTCACTCTGACGTTATTGACCTTCCTGGGTTATAAGACTTACAGAAACATTCCAGGATCATTATTAGTTTATGCTAATCAAACAGGTAAACCTGCCTTATCTGAAGGTTTGCATTACAATTTTCTTAGTGAAATGTCTGCAGATTTACAAGTTGAAGAATTCTACAGGTATAGTAGGGTAATGGTGGTTCAGTAGCATAACGGTTATGTACTGGATCCATAAATCAGAGGCCTGGATGCATGATCCAGAGCATGAAATCAAGTTCTACATTAGCAGTTCTGGATTCAGTTGATAATCTAGAATAAAAAGTAATGATTCCCATGAAAACATCAGATTGTTGTAAAAAAAATATCTAGTTAACTGATTTACTTTATGGAAGGAAATCTGTTCAGTATGGGGTATACATGACTCCAGTCCACAATAATGTAGTTAATTCAAGTTCAGAAGCTGAAATTCAAGCCATCATCACTGAGAAAATGGGCTTTACACTCAACATCAGCAAAACAGGGGTGCTATGTCCTCAGACAATAAAGGTTCATGGCAAGGCCCTGCAAAACATGGACCACTTTCTTTATCTAAGAAGCCAGACATCAATGCTGAAATTCACCACCTCTCTCAAGGTGCCATCACAGCCTTTGGCTGATTGAGGAAAAGTGTATTTGAAGGTCAAGACCTCAGACCTAACACAAAACACGCAGTCTCCCAGCAGTGGTGATTCCTGCCCTGAGATCCGGACTCCCTACTGCAGGCACCTTAAGATAATGGGCGTTAACATCAACACTATCTCTTTAAAATCCTCCAGATTCACGGAAATGATGAGCATACACTCCTAGGCCAGGAGCCCTAGCACTGAGGCCTTAGTCACATTCAGTCATCCAAGTTTGGCTGAACACATTGGTCACATACTTGACATCACACTCCCTGAAACAGACACTGTATCACTGGAAGAAATTGCCAGCTGGACAGAGGAATAGATTCAAGGGTTTGCTCAAAGCCTCCATGAGAAAATGCAACATCCCCACTCATTCCTGGGAATCTCTAGCTCATGACTGCTCAAGGTAGAGAAGAAGCATCTGAGATGCTGTTAAGAACTTTGTATCCATGCAAAGAAGCCTTGCACAAGCAACAGAGGGAACGCAGCACCTCACAAACTGCGGTTACCACATAGGCATCACCAGCCACCTTAGAACGGAAACAAGTCATCCTCAATGTTGAGGGACTGCCTAGAAGAATGTTGACTTTTAACTGCTCTCTGATGCGGCATAGCAAACAGTTTAAGAGCAACTGGCAGTGCATGAGAGAGTTTTAAAAAATATGATGCAAGCTATTTATCTTTCATTGATACATTTTAAGATGCATACAGCCCAACTTGCGAAATATTATGTCTCGCAGTTATCTAATGTCAGAGGGTTTTGCATTCTGCTTTCTACTTCTCGTATCACAAATTTTCGCCTATAATCTCATCTCTGTGTCTCTATTAAAATGGGACCATGTAGTTTATTTTCCTTCTCATTATTTCGATCAAAATTAATCACTTTTTACTCCTCCTTGTTTTAAATTTCACTTGTCTTGGCACTGCCCATTTCACTTGTCTACTCCTGAAGTGAGTCATAACCATTTTTACTTTTACTGCATTTCCAAGATTTGTTTCATGTGCAAACTTCGGAATTATATTCCTTATAGCCATGTTTAGCTCATTAATATATTTCACAAAGAACAATGGTCCCAAAACACAGAGGAAGATAATGATATACTTGCCTCCAATACTTTTCTCAGTTCCTTAGACAACTTTATATCCTAGTGACTCATATAATTGTCTTTACACCATGGGGAATTAAGATCTCTGACTTGTATTTTACCAGTCCCCAGACAAAATGCACAACAAAGCCACATTACCATTATTTATGCCTTCATCAAAGAACTCAAGCAGGTTGGTTGAACAAAATTTGTTTTTAACCAGGTCCATATTGGTTAATATGCAATTGTGAAAACTTTACTTTGCGTAGATAAATATTCCTCTTTGAGGACTTTGTACAACTGTGAAATCACTGAAAATTTTCCATCTATTGATTGGAAACAATTGTACAAACTACCATCAGGTTTTTCAACAAATGGGGAATTTTTTTTTAGAGTTGTGGGAAATATTAGGGAATCAAGTTGACTAGAACGTGAAACAGTACAGCTCAGGAACAGGCCCTTCGGCCCACGATGTCTGTGCTGACCATGATACCAATCCAAGCTAATCACATCTGCCTTTTTGTGGACTAATGTTAGTTTGTTCTGCTCCTTTTCTAAGCAAGTGAGTGGGGATTGTCCCATAAACTCTGAATCATCATGATGCAATTATGAATTTTTGTGCATTTTCCCACATTAATATTGAACCATTCAACAGTTTGTCCCCTTTATTGATATATAATTCACAGTCACTGAGTTGGATTTTTTATTTTGTCTTTTTCTGTTACAAAGTAAAGCATAGTTGGAAAGCTATGAGTTAGTCTAGCTTTTTCACACAAGCAACAGAGGGGAGGAATTTAGAAAAGACGGATTAGAAAGGCAGGTAGCAGAATTCGTACTCAATTTACCATGAGTAAAATGACCCACTCAAGTTGGATAGTGTTTTCATTTTAAGCAAAGATAAGTCGTATTGATTGATCGAAGTGAATCTTATCATAACCATTTGTCTCATATTACGGCTTAACATTTGGTCCAATGATTTTATGCATTGAATAGGTTAACCTGATCCATTTTTGACTGATCAAGAAAAGTATGGTCTCAGACTGTAATAAAGAGGTTTTATTACTGTATTCCCTGATTCTTTTGAACACACTAGATAAAGAGCATTGTGAATCAGTTGTTGAGAAACTGAAATTTCCAAACCATTAACCATAATGACTAACAATATGGCATAAAATTACATGGCAACCTTTAGTGCCTTTTGGCTGAATGGTTATTCTGCATATGAACATCCTACCCTATTAGCCCCTGTATACTTAATCTAAGCATATTAACATAAACTTTTACTTTTTTTTCCTTAATGGATTTGTACAACTATTCTGTCTGACCCTGCTGCTCCAAGTAGTAACGAGTTTGACACTCTCACCATTCTATTTTAAAATAAAAAAGCACTATGTGCCAATTTTAGAGGTGCCAACAAGTTCCTTGGTTTATAGTGCAGGAAAATATATGAAGACCTGTGATACCAAGGAGCAGGCAATGTGCCCATTGTTTGCTTCCACATCACTGACAGTATCAGTATCTACAAGTATGAGTTCATAATGACATTGTGTGAAACATGACGAATTGGTAGAAGCAGAGTGGGGAAATTTCTAGTGGACCAGTAGACTGTTGTCTTTTTCATGGAATGATATAGGGGATGACTCGGCTCATCATGTCTGTGCTGCTTCTTTCTTGTCAGTCTCACTCCCCCTGTTCTCTAACCATAACTTTGAAAACCTTTCTTTTCAACTAATCTGCATTTTTGCTACTGAATCTGCTTCCCCTACTCTTTATTACAGCAGCACTTAGTGTAAAAAAAACTCACCTTCCCTCTGCTTTTGCCATTTACATTAAATTTTTGTGTTTTGGTTTCTGCCTCTGCCTCTCCTGCAGGTGGAAATAATTACTCTTTTTGTTTGCTCCATCAAAATCCTTCAAAACTTAGAAGCAGCCATCTAATGTAAACCTTTATGCTTTAGATTGAAACAGCAGGTATTGCAGTCAGAACTTTGGAGAAATTGGCGAGATATTGGTCAAATCTTTAAATATGGTAAGACCTGTAGATGCTGCACTTTGTCTTAAGCTACATTGATGCAATCTTTTTTGTTCAGCTTGTTTGAACAAATGAAAACATGGACCAGAAAAAGATCGGTTGCCCACTGTGTCTCCCTCGCATACCATGACTAGTTGTTGTGACTCTGCACATCCTCTGTATTCCTCACCCACCCGTACTACCACCCTTCACTCTTCTGCCAGCTCTCTAGCCATGTAGTCTAGTGTAAGAGGCAAAATAAATCCAGAGCCAATAGGACATAAATACTGTGGAAAATGCTTCACTGAACCCCTCAGATGATCAAAACCTCTCCAAGAGATCACTGACCTTATGATGGCTGTAAACTCACATATTTTCTGTGTAATGCAAACTCTGCCCCTGTTGAGAACTGGTACAGCTCCATACTGAAGGCTATCCCAGAGCCAGCACCACAACAGCAGTCACTAATGCACTCTAGAGGCTCACTACTCTAGGAGAAAGGATAAATTTATGAATATCCTGTCTGTTCGTAATTTTCCATTGTTTAAACTTGGGACTTAGTAAAGGTAATGCCAATGAATGTTTAGCTGGGATGGTTACATTCTGTCTTGTTGGAGGATGCCATTGCCCGACGTTTGTGTGGCATGAAGTTTGCTTGGACATTATCCAGGTCTTGCAACAGAGGTGCTTCATTTGTAAGAGGACTTGTAAATCAAGGTGAACAATGTGAAGTTACTAATGAAGAGCCCCTCTTACGAAGGGAGATTATCTGAAGATTTATGGAGCTGGAGCTCTGTCCTTGGGAATTCCTGTAGCAATGTCCTGCAGCTGAGATAATTGACCTCTTAACAAACACAAGTATCTCCACTCTTTGATTCCCATGGATTTCAGTTTCTCTTGTATCTCCACATTCCTAGAAAACCATCCATATCACAAGTTTCCATAAAGTGGCCAGCAGCTGTGTTTGGAGACACAAGTGACTGCAGATGTATATCACCTTCCAGCCTTCTGTTTGAATGGAGGCATGCACATAATGGAGTCCTCTTCCCAGGGTTGGGGAATCAAGAACTAAGAGGGCATAGGTTTAAGGTGAGAGGCGAGAGATTTAATAAGAACCTGAGGGGCAACTTTATTACCCAGAGGGTGGTCAATATGTGGAATGAGCTGCCAGAGGAAGTGGTTGAGGCAGATACATAAATAACATTTAAAAGGCACTTGGACGGGTACATGGATGGGAAAGTTTTTTTAGAGGGATATGGGTCAAACACAGGCAAATGTGATTAGCTTAGATGGGAATCATGGCATGAACCAATCGGGCTGAGGGGCCTGTTTCCGTGCTGTATGACTCTGTACACTTTTAAATGTATATCAATTACAGGTAAGATATTTCTGAGTTATAAAACTAGTACTAGTGATTTGTAACTTCTTTAAGGATGAATTTCCATAACCAAAGCGGCCAGAACATGGGGTTGCTTGTACTGCTTTGTGTTATATTCAACAAGACGCCATCTTGATGTCATTCTTTCCCAAGTCTGGAAGTCAGCTAGGTTTTGGTCGAACCAAGGCTCTAATGAAATCAGAAGCAGAGTAGTTCCAGCAGAACCCAAACTAAGCATCGTTGAGCAGGTTATTGGTGTTGCTTGATGGAATTATTGACTACTTGTTTTGGTTTTCTGATGTTGAGATTAGGCTGATCTAGCAATAATTGAGAGCATTGGATTTATTCAGTAGGGTCAAAAATAAACTTGTCTTGATGAAAGTATTTATTTTGGAATGCAATTTCCATAATACTATCGATATAAAAAAAGTCCAAATAATTCAGTTGTTGAATATTAATTGGTCTTGATCATATTAGAAACCAACCTGATTTATTAACTTCTTGTAATTGATACTTTTTTCATTCATAGTTGCAGCTGTATGGAAACTGGATGTTGATCCATAATTCATATCTACAATGAATTGTGGATTACAATTTATATCTGCAATGATCATTCAAGAAGAAATCTATACTTTTTAATTCTTACAAATAAATGTATGGCAATATTTTATGATTTTAGTTTATTATTCCAACTTGCTTTTTTTTGCATTTCCAGTGGAAGAAATTATAGACCAGGCTGACTACCTTTATGGCACTGGAGAGGTGACTAAGCTTTATCACCTTCTTATTGAACACAAGAACAGGTATAATACCCAGATTATATTGAGAATATTTATGTATTTTGTAGATTATCTGCACTCAGTATTGGCATGCAGAATGGTTTGTTAAAGGGGGAACTTGAACCTCAGTCCCATAAATAGTCTGAATTTTACTGAAGTACAAATGGGAGTTGCTTACTGTACATGTTTTATTTGCACCAATGATGTTTGTCTTGAATGAAATGTTAGTACTCTCAAGCAAGCATTAACTTCAAACCAAGCTGCTTACATGTTGCACAGTGGTGGTGAGTTGTTGGAGGAAGAAATATTTTGATATTGGTACAGCAGAGTGAATGCTTTTGACGCATGAAGTACCTTTTTGTGATGGAGTAGAAATTCATCTTTGGTCATGTGCTAAACATCTTCTAAAGAAGTCATTATAATTGGATTTTGGAAAGCTTTCATATAATATTGTGTGTTAGCACATGCAGCTGAGGATATATTTCTATCCCAGGGAGTGCTAGCAAAGTACCAAGTAAAATTCATTCTGGAAGGAGAGAATGGTTAAAGCTTTCATGAGTGACATTGATACATGATTTTATAGTGACATGTCTATGGTGAGGGAAAAAATATAATAATGAGCAGTATCAGGATCTGAAATGGAACCTGGCTAAACAATTGCTGGTTCAAAGACAGACACTTTTATTAATTGTACATTAACTGTAGCTTTCATGTACAATTGGAAGCTATCTGTGCATTATGACATGACAATACATAATTTATTCTGCAATTACAGAAAAAAAAAACAATTTGGCTGCTAATCTTTGTAAATGCCTGATTAAGTTTTATTACTAATGTATTTGCTGAAATTTGGCTTTGTAACTATCTTCAGTTTGTAACAAGTGATTTCCCTGATTTCAAAGCAGAAGGCTGCAAACGGAACAGCCTATGGAGGAAGGCTTTATCATTGACAGCACCTTGGGAGTTTCTGTGTTAAATTACTGATGTGCAGAAACCCTGAAGTTGTGTGCTGTAATGATAGTGAATGGTGATGGTTTCACCATCGTTTGGAATGTAATACTAAAGTTTACAATAGCTAATATGCATTCCGTGTTTCATCTAGTACAAATGGCGAGCTTCTGTGGCGCCTGGCTCGAGCATCACGTGACTTGGCTCAATTAAAAAGCACTACTCTGGAAAAGAAGCGGCAACTAACTTACGAAGCCTTGGAGTTTGCTGAAAAGGCACTGGAAGAAAACGAATTGAGCTTTGCAGCTCATAAGGTAATACTTCATTTTATTGTATGCTTTTTCAATTTTTTTTTTACCGTATATTATCTTAATACTTTCTTAAATTCTTGTACAGTGGTATGCGATATGTATCAGTGATGTTGGAGACTATGAGGGCATCAAGGCAAAAATTGCAAATGCTTATGTCATTAAAGAACATTTTCAGGTAAAGTAACATAACAAACGCATTTATCTTTTGTATATTTTCATGAAAATTGATCTTTTAATAAGATTGAAAGCTTAATTCAGAATATTTTGGAAAGGTGTTATGAATAAGTAAAGAGTATACTTTATTGCATAGCGAAAGAAGTTTAACATTTTAAGTGGTATTCTTAAAGCATGTGGATCAAGGTTAAAAAAGAATTATAAAGAGGGTAGTGTAGTGGTTAGTGTTACACTTATTACAACGCCAGCGAGCCGGGTTCAATTCCCGCTGCTGTCTGTAAGGAGTTTGTACGTTCTCCCCATGTCTGCGTCAGTTTCCTCTGGGTGCTCCGGTTTCCTCCCACATTCCAAAGATGTACAGGTTAGGAGTTGTGGGCATGCTACGTTGGTGCCGGAAGAGTGGCGACACTTATGGGCTGTCCCCAGCACATTCTCAGTAACAACAAGACGCATTTTACTGTGTTTCGATGTACATGTGACTAATAAATAAATATCTTATGAAATGAGTGGATGAATAGTTCACCAATTTTTAGAGGAATGCAAAAGTAGGATTACAAGAGTTGGAAATGCATCTGCAAAAGTTCATCTTCAGAAGGTCCCATTAACTTTTAACTATTGACAAAATGAAGAAGCCATAGGGCTTGATAGAATAGATTCTGAAAATGACGTAAATTGTTATAAAATATGACAGATATTCATTCATGAGAAAATGCCATCCTCAAAATTCCTTGAAGGTGGGATTTGTGCCAAAAGTTTGAATAATGAGAAATCTTGTGTTTGTAGTAAGGAAAGGGATAATTCAGGAAATTAATTATAAGAAATCTTCTGGACGCCATAATACAAATTGAAACTCATAGAGCCCAATTTGAAATCCACGTTGGTGCTTCAAACCAAAGGTTCCAAAATTTTTACACTATATGTTTAAAATATTATCCTGGTTAATATTCTTTTGATTTTTGAACATGTATATTGTGTGGCCACTCCCAATCCTCTGTTTTGAATAGAACCCTAAAACATCGGCGAAACAGGTCTACAGCGGATGCCATCTCCCTGGCCCTACACTCAGCTCTGGAGCATCTGGACAGTAAAGACACATACATTAGACTATTGTTTATTGACTACAGCTGTGCCTTCAATACAATAATTCCAAGCAAGCTTGTCACCAAACTCCGAGACCTAGGACTCAACACCTCCCTCTGTAACTGGGTTCTTGACTTTCTAACCAACAGACCGCAATCAGTGAGGATAGGCAGCAATACCTTCGGCACGATTATTCTCAACACTGGTGCCCCACAAGGCTGTGTCCTCATCTCTCTACTCTACTCCCTATACACTCACGACTGTGTGGCCAGATTCTGCTCTAACTCCATCTACAAATTTGCAGATGATACCACCGTTGTAGGCCGTATCTCAAACAGTGATGAGTCAGAGTACAGGAAGGAGATGTAGAGTTTAGTGGAATGGTGTAATGACAACAACCTTTCCCTCAATGTCAACAAAACTAAAGAGCTGGTCATTGACTTAAGGAAAGGTGGGAGTGTACATGCACCTGTCTACATCAATGATGCTGAGGTTGAGAGGGTTGACAGCCTCAGGCTTCTGGGAGTGAACATCACCAACAGCCTATCCTGTTCAAATCACCAGCGCCTCTACTTCCTCAGGAGGCTAAAGAAATTTGGTTTGTCCCCTTTGACTCTCACCAACTTTTACCGATGCACCATAGAAAGCATCCTATCTGGATGTATCACGGCTTGGTATGGCAACTGCTCTGCCCAGGACCGCAAGAAGCTGCAGAGAGTTGTGGACACAGCCCAGTGCATCACAGACACCAGCCTCCCCTCCTTGGACTCTGTCTTTACCTCTCGTTGTCTTGGTGTAGCAGCCAGCATAATCAAAGACCCCACCCACCCGGGACATTCTCTCTTCTCTCCTCTTCCATCGGGTAGAAGATACAGGAGCCTGAGGGCACATACCACCAGACTTGAGGACAGCTTCTACCCCACTGTGATAAGACTATTGAACGGTTCCCTTATATAATGAGATGGACTATGACCTCACGATCTACCTTGTTGTGACCTTGCACCTTATTGCACTGCACTTTCTCTGTGGCTGTGACACTTTGTACTGTTATTGTTTTTACCTGTACTACATCAATGCACTCTGTACTAACTGCACTGTGTGATGAATTGACCTGTACGATCGGTTTGTAAGACAAGCTTTTCACTGTACCTCGGTACAAGTAACAATAAGAAACCAATAAAAGGTTTCCCTCTGTATGTTCTGCTTTTCTCCCGAGGACCCTTGAATGGCCCTGGTATTTCTTCTGCTTTAGCTTAATTAATGTTTAACTTTAATCTTTCTCATTTATGTACACTAAAGTATTTAAGTAATTAAGTTCTCAGCTATTTCTATGCATCTACTGCTAAAATTCTATCCTTTTCTCAGAGTTATGGTGGAAGTAGTATGGTGGCTCCCATTTAGAAATGCTGGTTGAAGTTTATGTATTATTGCCTCGATTTCAATTTTTCCTTTAACTTTTGTTCTTGTTTGTTTTAAAATAAATTATGAATTATAGTGAATTGAATTAAAATACTTAGAAATTAAATGGCATACAATATGCACCCTTGAAGGGGAGAATTCAGTTGTCTTTGTCCATGTAAGAACCAATGATGTAAGCAGAATAAAGAATTTTTGATATGACATACTGGAATGTAAATTGACAAACAGAATCACTTGAGTTGGTCTGTGATTTAGCAAGTCAAATGACTGGGATTGTGTAAATCTTGAAGCTGAGTTCATAGGCACAGTAGTGTAGTGGTTAGCATAACGCTATTACAGAGACAGTGACCCGGGTTCAATTCCAGCCACTGTCTGTAAGGAGTTTGTATGTTCTCCCCGTGTCTGTGTGGTATTCCTCCGGTGCTCCGGTTTCCTCCCACATTCCAAAGACATACGGGTTAGGAAGTTGTGGCCATGCTATGTTGGCGCCGGAAGCGTGGCGACACTTGCGGGCTGCCCCCAGAACACTCAACGCAAAAGATGCATTTCACTGTGGGTTTCGATCTACATGTGACTGATAAAGATATCCTATCTTAGAATACACTTGAGACAGTTTCCTTGTTCAGTACTTTGTGCACCCAACCAGGGTTCAGATTATTTTAGAACTGATCGAGTGTCAGACAAGATGAGTAATCTTAGAGTAAAGCATCTTCTTAGAATAGATGATTATGATATGAGAGAACTTTGCATTTAGTTTGAGAGTGACAAACTTGCCTGAAGCTAGAGAAATAAACTTACATTTAAATGAAGGCAATCACATAGGTATGGAGTGCAAGTTGTCTAAAGTAAATAGGGAAATTGATAAAAAGTATGACAATAGACAAGCATTGGTAGACGTTTAAAGAAGTAATTCATAATTCTCATAAAATACGCATTCCTTTGGGAAACAAACACCACAAGACAAGTGATCCATCCATGGCTAACAAAGAATTAAGGATAGTATTAGATTGAAAGAAAAGTTAATTAAGTTGCAAAAAAAGTAGCTTGAAGATTGGGGGACTTTCAGAAGTCAGCAAAGGATGACTAAGTATTGATAAAGAGGAAGAAAATAGAATATAAACATGAATTAATAAGAAACATAGGTCCACTCAATCTTTTTTTAGTTTTAAAAAAAGATAAGAATGGAAAAGGAAGATATAGGTAAAAGGAAGTGAGTGGCAAAAGTGAACAATAGCCCTCTAGAAGTTGACGTAGGTGTATCAATAATGGAGAAAACGAAATGGCCATAAACAAATGTATTTATATCTGTCTTCACAGCACACCAAAAAGTCCAGGTACCCAACAGGCAAAGAAAGTGGATCAATTAACATCACTCATGAAAAGGAGTTGGGCAGACTAAGAGGACAAAGAACTGATAAATCTCTTGGACCTGATGGGCTATATGGCAAAAGATATGGCTGCAGAGATGGAGCATTATTCCGGCATGGTTCCAGAGGACTGGAGGGTCGCAAATGTAGTTCCATTGTATAAGAAAGTTGGGAGGCAGCATAAAGGAAATTTCAGACCTATTAGTCTGACGTCAGTGGCGGGAAAATTATTGGAATCTATCCTCAAGGATGGGGTTACGGAATACCTAGAGGCGCAAGACAAGATAGGTCCTAGCCAACATGGTTTTGTGAAGGGAAGATCCTGCCTGACCAACCTATTGGAATTTTTGAAGAAATTACGGGTAGGGTGGATAAGGGAGACGTGGTAGATGCTGTGTATTTAGACTTTCAAAAGGCCTTCAATAAGGTGCCTCACAAGAGACTGATTGATAAGATGAGAGGTCATGGAATTACGGGTAGGATAACAGAATGGGTGGAGCATTGGCTGGTTGGCAGGAAGCAAAGAGTGGAAATAAAAGGATCTCGTTCTGGTTGGTTACCGGTTACTAGTGGTGTGCCGCAGGGGTCGGTGTTGGGACTGCTCCTTTTTACCTTGTACATTAACGATTTGGATAATGGAATAAATGGTTTCGTGGCTAAGTTTGCGGATGACACCAAGATAGGTGGAGGAGTAGGGAGTATTGAGGAGATAGGAAGGTTGCAGAGGGACCTAGACAATTTAGGAGAATGGGCAAGGAAATGGCAGATGAGATTCAATGTTGAGAAATGTGTTGTACACTTTGGAAGCAGAAATAAGCGGGCAGATTATTATCTAGAAGGAGAGAAAATCCAAAGCACGGGAGTACAAAGGGACTTGGGGGTACTTGTGCAGTACCCTGGTGGGGGTACCACCAGGTCGGATCGGTGGTAAAGAAAGCGAATGCTATGTTGGCATTCATTTCGAGAGGTATAGTGTATAAAAGTAAGGAAGTGTTGAAGAGGCTCTACGGGGCACTAGTGAGGCCTCATTTGGAATATTGTGCGCAGTTTTGGGCCCCACATCTTAGGAAGGATGTGCTGACGTTGGAAAGGGTTCAGAGGAGATTTACGAGGATGATTCCAGGAATGAAAGGGCTTACGTATGATGAGCGTTTGTCGGCTCTTGGACTGTACTCACTGGAGTACAGAAGAATGAGAGGGGACCTCATAGCGACATTTAAATTGTTAATAGGAAAGGACAGAGTAGATGTGGCTAGGCTGTTTCCCTTGGTGGGTGAGTCTAGGACCAGAGGGCACAATCTTAAAATTAGAGGGTACAGTTTCAAAACAGATGAGGAGAAATTTCCTTAGCCAGAGGGTGGTGAATTTGTGGAACTCCTTGCCACATACAGCAGTGGAGGCCAGATCAGTGGGGGCGTTCAAGGAGGAGATAGATAGATATCTAAATAGTCAGGATATCAAGGGATATGGGGATAAGGCCGGAAATTGGGATTAGAATAGGTTTTTTTTTCTCCCCCATTCCCCATTTCTCATTTCTTTTTTCCCTTTTCCTTGGAGCAGACTCGATGGGCTGAATGGCCTGCTTCTGCTCCCTTGTCTTGTGATCATCTTGTGTCTTAGAGGCTGCAATTGTCGTGGTATATTGGATTGCAGCAAATATAACATTTCTATTTTCACTCATCTTCCTTTGTTGATTAGTGAACAACAAAGTAACCTATACGGCACCTTGTAAATTGTTCCTATGCAAGGGCTTCCGGAGTTGAGGGTAACATATTAATATGGATAGAGTTTTGGTCCACAGACATACAACAAAAGATCGAGGCAAGCTATAATTAGTGACATTCGTCAGGGATCAGCGCTGTGGCCTCAGCAGTTTATAAGCTATGTTAGTAACTTGGATAAAGGGGCAGGCTGCAAACTATCCACCTGTGCTGATGATGCAAAGATAGGTGGGAATGTAAATTGTGAGGTGGGCACAAAATGTCTGCAAAGAGATATTTAGAGTTCAAGTGAGTGCGCAAAAAGATCATTGGGGTATAATAAAGGGAGATGTGAGTTTGTGTGAGCATGCAGATACAGCAGGTAATTAAGAGGGCAAATGTAATATTTGCCCTTATTCAAAGGGGATGGCATACTGGAGTAAAGAAATCATGTTGTAACTGTACAATGAGATCACACCCAGAGTACTGCATCCAGTTTTCATGACATTATTTAAAAAGATCTATGCCTTGGGGATAGCAGTGAAGGTCCACTGGATTGATTCTTAGGATGAGGAGATTATCTAATAAGGAAAGATTGAATAAAATATCCATTTTACTCGGAGTATAGAAGAATAACAGGTGATATCACTGACATATATAAGATTCTGAAGAGGGTAGACAGGTCAGCTACTACAAAGGTGTTACCCTGGTGGCGAGCAGTCTAAAATCAAGGTGCCACTTATTCTGAGATAAAGCAGAATTTCTTCTCGAGGGGGGTTCTAAATCATTGTAATTGTATACTCTGGAGAGATTTGCATGCTGCTTTTAAGTATATTCAAGACTATGATAGATTTGTGCACTGTAGGGCAATCAAGAGCTATAGGGATCAGGCAGGAATGGAAATTTCAAGCCAAAGATCAGGTCTGTTAAGTCCGTATTGAATGGTAGTGCATGCCTGAAGGACCATCTGGCCTAATATTACGACTTCTAATATTTCTGGTTTAGTGTATTGCCACACTTTTTGCCTGTTGCATGATCCAGCTTCTGTATAAAATAAATCATGAATGAAAAATTTCGGACATCAAGCCATGGAATTGAAGTCTGTGATTTTTGTTTTGGGTTCTTTTGTGAAGAACCCCGCACACGTGCAATAGTGCAGAATGATGTCTAATGCAGATCTATATATCACTCCTGGGACTTTCTTTTGCCTGCTACAGGCAATTCCTGTAGAAGCAGTCTTTTCACATGCCTGCAAGCTCTACTTCTGCAGGACTTGTTTGGAGCCTTCCTGAGCAGGTCCCAGGCCAGTGCTGGGAACCTGACTCAGGTAGGTTACCTTTAGCTTCTTTACTTATTTTGGGACCATGATACCCCTTTCCCCATCCCCACCTCATCCTCCCCCTGCCTCCACCCATACACTGATTACCCAACCCATGGATTAAACATCCAGATCCGTTGATCACTTGACCAGTTGGCTTCCCCCTGCCTACTGATCACTTGATCCCACCCACCAATCATTGATTGTAGGCTTCCTCACCTCCATGGCCCCAGATGCAAGTGATTCCTTTCTGCCCTTTGCATTGGTGCAGCTGGCAAAAGGAAGGCCTTGGCATGTAAAACTAATTCAGCAATGCCTGACATCTTGGGCCTTGGATGATAAGGAATTTATAAGTGGCATGTCCAACAACCAAATTGCTAATTGGAGCAGTGATCATTTAACATCAGGTGCAAACGCTGAGGAAATTCTAGGCCAGAACTTATTAATTTGGTGAGGAGATGCAGGATTTAACCTGGTCCAACCTTTTAAGTATGTGAAGTCTAATTGCTTAAATGAAAGTCATCCTTGGGTCTCTTCACTGCTTCATGAGAGCAGTTTGCAGAGTCTAAGTGGATAAGTGACAAGCTCTAAGTCATCATGAAATAATTGGTTTTCTTTCTCTTGATATTTTTTGAAATGTCAGAAGTCTAATGGATGCTTTTAAATAGGTGACTTAAATGTCCTGTTCATACTTTATATAAATAGCAATTAGTCCAGATGTATTAACTGTTTCTAGAACAAGTGCAGGTAAATTCCTCTGCATCTTAATTCTAACAACATTAAAATTTCCTGATACCTTCCTGAAATTTAATTTAATTGATTAAGTAGCATGTGCAAACTGAGGACTTAAATAAACTCATAAAATGATGTAGTTATTTGGAAAAACTTTTCTTCTCTCTTTTAGAAAGCCATTGAACTTAATCCCAAAGATGCAACATCAATTCATTTAATGGGACTATGGTAGGAACCTAATTAACTATGGTTCTTATTCAGAGTATGTATCTGTCATTCTAACTAGATTAGTGATGAATGGCAGAATTACATATTCTCCTTGATAATGCTTATGTAAAAATAAAAATTCATAACATTCTTCTTTGTTTTGACTATCCTACTTGATTATTAAAAGAAATCATTCTATTATGCAATTTCATTTTTTGAGTACATCAAATGCTGCTTCACCTCTGTTTTATTTGCATCTGCCTTCATTGTATTACCATTTTGAAATTAACACAAAATCCTGTTGAAACGAATGGTGTTGAGAGGCCTGTGTGTGTGGTGTCTGTGTGGGTGTGCTTTGTAGCTAAGGTTGTGACTCAATAGTTGGTGCAGACTGCTGATCCTGTCACATTTGTTTGGTATCATGCCAAAGTGTAAAATGATGATGACATCTGATTTGTATCCTGCTGTAGCCTTGGACAGCCTTCCTTGCTATCCACACCATCACCAACTTTCGTGTTAAATTCCTAATCATAACATGTTTGACTAATTAATTTATTTTCTTTCTCTAGGTGTTTCACATTCTCTGAAATGCCCTGGATCCAACAAAAAATAGCTGCTGCATTCTTTGCCACCCCACCAAGCTCCAGTTATGAAGAGGTAAATAGTACATAATCACTCAATACAATCCTTTTGCAGATCACTGAGAAATAGATAACAAGATGCTTTTGATCATCTTTTACAACTTGCTGTCTTATGATCACAACTTTTATTTGCTCTTTGTTTTGGTCTTCATGGTCTTATCCCCAGCGCTGACAATTTGCTACATAAATGGTATTAGGAGATGTTCAAGTGACCTAGTGATTTCCTTTAACATTATTCCTTCAGTGATAGAAGGGATTGGGGTTTCAGTAATGGGAAGGTGGTGTGGTTATGATCACCTCATGCCATTCCTCATTGAGCAATTCACTGCAACTTGTCATATCTTCCGATAGTTTGTTAGTGAATGTAAATATTCATCACAGAGAAAAACATAATTCAGAAATTTCTACTTCTGTTCCTCAAGCTATTTGAATTAAGCTGACCCCTTCTTAATTCCACCCCATCCATGACTATATAAAGGTCCTATCTACAGATAAATTTTCAATGCATATGAACAAAATAAGTAGTAACAGGAATAGGCCATATGACATCTTGAGCCCACTGTGTATTCAGTAAGATTATTGGATCTGATCTTGGCATCAGCTCCACTTTCCTGCCTGTTCCCCATAACCTTTGGTGTCTCATTGCCCAAAATAATTATCTCAGTCTGAAATATATTCAATGACAAGTTGGGCCGAAGGTCCTGTTTCCATGCTGTATGACTCTGTGACAGCATCCACAGATCACTTCACAACTTTCTAAGGGAAGAACTTTCTCATCGCCATCTTAATTTCAGAGAAGAAGCTCATATACGCCCCCTAGCTCTAGGTTTTCCCCCATGTGAGGAAGATCCTTCTGGCATTACCTTGTCAGTACCCCTGAGAATATAAGGAGGGAAATATTTGCCTTGGAGGTAGCTTCAGTGGGTACAAGCTCAAACTTTCCTTATAAGACAACCCCTTCATTCCTGGAATTGATTTGATGAACCTTTTAAACTACATCCAAAGCAAATACTTCCCTCCTTAAATAAGGAAACCAAAACTGTTCATAATACTGCAGGTGTGGTATCACCAAAGCCTTGTATAGTTGCAGAGAGACAGCTTCTATATACCATCCCCATCATTTATCTTCTCATATCAGCAGGTAGAAAATATCTTGAAGCTTTCTCCCCTTTTTGTGTATCCAATCTCAATATAATCTCTTGGAGCTGATCTGTTAACTCTCCATTTCCTACAACTGTTTTGTTATTTTCAATCATTCAGCTATTATGTACTCAAAGTAATAACTAACCTGAATGAGTTGCTTATATTTTCAATGGCATTTTCCTGCATTTTCTGTCATAACCATGTTTTCTTGCAAACGGCCCCCTGATTTTAAACTCCTCAGTCCAGGGAAGCACCCTGCATCCAGCCTATAAAGCCTTGTTAGTAATTTGTAAGTTCTGATGAGAGATCCTCTCATTCGTCTAAATGCTAAAGAATACAGTCCGATCTACTCAATTTCTCCTCGTACAATAAACCCACTGTCCATGGAACCAGTTGAGTAAATCTTTCCACGCTCTTTAATGAGCAGTACATCCTTTCTTTAACCAAAGAGACCAAAATTATACCTGATACTCCAGATGCAGTCTCACCAAGATCCCATTAAAAAAAATAACAAGATTTCCAACCCTCTCATAATAAAGGCCAACATACCATTTGCTCTGCTGTATTGTTATTTGAGACTTTAAACAGATCCCATCACCATGCAGATGAACATGCCACTATTTTGATAAGTTCTCCCTAGCAGTCTGGTTAATATTTATTCCTTTTGTCTTCAGATAGTGAAAGGTGCCTTACAAGAGCAAGATTATCCCCTTTTTTCCAGGTTAATTATAAACAGTGAAGCTATCTCTGTTATTTCAATATCACCATCAAAAATAGTCAGTGGATGAGTTATTTTCATCTATTTCAATATTGCAGTAAAAACTAATGTTCAAAAAAACTTTTGTTTCAGGCTCTCCAGTATTTTGACAAAGCAGAAGAAGGTAAATGTTTCATAAATGTATTTCATTCAATTCATTTATAAAATTAGATTAAGCTTCATATTACTTTTCAGTAATAGATATAATTTCACTTGGAATTATAATCATTAGTCTGGATCTACCAGGACTCTTCCTGCAGGTCTGTGCAGTCCAGTGTTTGGTCCCATTTAAATAGCTGAACAACAGTAGTTCTCGTTGGAACTCCTATCATTTGCCAGGAAGACTAATCCTATTTTTTTTCTATATGTTAATGCTGGGATTTCGGTTTTGGTCCAGCAAAGGTATATGAAGAAGGATAATATAAGTATTGGATAGAACAGGTTTTAATTTCTTAATGTTCTCTACTAACTCTGAATATAATTTTGCATTGAGATTCAAATGCTGTACAGATAGCACAAAGAATTTAGCTGTATCCATTTGTGGTATTAAAGCATCACAGACGTGCATTGTTTGTTCTTAATTACACTTGAGAATGTGGTGTTGTGCTGCTTTCTTGAACTGTTGTAATTCTCTGGCGAAGGCATTTCCATCGTGCTTCTGGAGATGGAATTCCATGATTTAGAGCTAATGATGATGAAGAACTGGGGCTATATTTCCAAGAGAGGATGATGTGGGACTTGGAGGAGAATGCGAAAGCAGTGGTGTTCCCATGCATTGCTGTCCTTGTCCTTCTTGGTGGGAGAATGTGAATTGAGAGGAGCTACTGCAGTATTATGGGGAAGGAATAACAATGAATTTGTGCTCAGTACACACTGCAGATGCAGTGCACTGGAGGTGGAGGGTGTGAATGTTTAGGCTTGTAAATGGAGTGCCAGTCAGGTTGGCTGCTTGTCCTGGATAGGGATGAACTTGCTTGTTAGAGTTGCATTCACTTAGGCTAATCAGAACCCTTATGTGTCTCATCTTGTAGATAGTGGAAAGGTTTGGGGCTCAGAAGTTAAAGATACCCACCCTTTTGATTGTCTCTTTCAGACACAATAGTTTTGTTTCTAGTTTCTGGCAATCCTCAGAATGTTGATGGCAATGTTTTGGCTATGGAAATGTCATTGAGCATCAAGTGTCGGTGGTTCAACTTCTGTTGCAGTCGGTCATTGCCTGGTATTTGGATCACACAAAAGTAACTTTTTACACACCAGCCCATGCCTTAATGTCGTCCAGGTCTTACCGCATGCAGGCACTGAATGCTTAATTTTCGAAGGACTGATTAATGGAATTGAACATTTTGCAATCATCAGTGAGTATTTCTGCTTTTGACCTTAAGAATGAAGAGAGGTCATTGATGAAGCAGCTGAAGATGGTTGGGCCTAGTTCACTGCCCAGAGGAGTTCCTGCAAGAATTGTCCTGGGGCAGGGTTGATTGATTTCCAATAACCACAAGCATTTTCCTCTGTGTGGCCTATGATCAATCAGTGGAGAGCTTTTCCCCTTGATTTCCAATGACTTCAGTTTTACCCTGGATCAGCGATGCCATACTTGGTCAGCTGCAAACTTGCAAAATCAAGAAAGAGTTTTCATTTGGTTGCCTTCTAAGATGTTAGGATGGTTGCCTTCTAGGAACTTCCCCCTTCCCTTGCTAGGGGATGAGATAGAAGCACTTATGATAGTAAAAGGCATACAGTAAAAGACACACAGAACAGGCAGGGAATCGAGGGATATACACCATGCACAGGCAGACATAATTAGTTAAATTGGCATCAAGGTCAGTGCAGACACGGTGGGCCAAAGGGCCTGGTCTGGTTCTGTGTTTAATGTAGAGTTCAAGACTTTCAGCTAAAAAATCCAAACACTTAAAAATATATCAACATGTAACTGAAATAATAAAATATTGTTTTATTAACAATTAAATCTTATATTAAAATTAAGAAAAAGTGGGCCTTCAGGGTACTCACTAAGTGAAACAAAAGATCTTGAGAGGTCTTGACAGAGTGGGCTCGTTCCCTTTTTGTAGAATTTAGAACTAGGGCTCACTGTCTCAGAGATGAGATTTTTATATCTCAGAGGATCATGAGGCTTAGAAATTCTCTTCAAAGGTTGGTGGGAACAGAATCGCCTTTTGAAGCAGATTTTTGATAAGCTAAGAGGTGAAAGGTTACAATAGGTAGCTGTGAATATGGAGTTGAGGTTGTAGTCAGATCAGCTATTGAATGTTGGAGCTGACTCAAGGGGCCCATTGGTCCATTCTTGTTCCTAGTTCATGTTGGTTTTGCATATCAAGGTGGCAGTAGTGGAGGTGAGAGGCAGGGTTGTCATTGGTGTTTGGATGATAGTGTTGCTACCGAATCAGAGATTCTTCCTGTGAGTGTTCATGGGGAGCTGATGAATGAAGCTCAAGGAAGATGTTGATGGATTTCTTGGACAGCTCTTTTTCGTCTTCATTTGATAAAACTCCTTGAGGGAAAACACACCATTTTTCATCATGTAGCCACATTTAATTGCTAAGGTTCATGTTGGGATTGTCACCTTTGAAGATGGCTATTGCCTTCTTGATGTGTTTTGGTGATGGCGGCTTCTTGCACCTCCTGTGATCTTTGTTGCTTAAGCTTCAACAGATCCTCATTTATAAGCTCTTCACAGGGTGATTCATGTAACCTTTCCACCTAATCCAGGTCTACTTCATCAAATCCAACCTCTTTTGCCAATTTAAACGAATACTAGTTTGTTTTTTAAGTTTTTCAGGCTTATAAACCCATGGCAATCCTGCACAATTCTGGTCTCCATAATTTCCTCCATGCATCATTATTATATCTCTTCCTAATTTCGTAAAGGATGGGTTTGCCGTTGCAGATAGAATTGGAAATGTCATGCCTCATTCTGCATTGTAGTTAGTAAGTTTTGATGTAGCAATAGCACTCATACATTGGTTATAATGATGAAATGGTGTTAGGGAGCATAAGTAGTACTTGGTTGACCTCTGAAAAATGGATGCTCAGGGCCAATGTCAATAATGAACAAAATTGTCCATGTTATTCCTCGCAATGTTGTTCAATGAAAAGGAAGAGAAATAATGTGGTACAATCTTGGAAGAGCAGCACCATTATCCAGGATTTTTTGTGAGATTGCCATACCAACATTAGCTTTTGAATATAGTTATAGAGCCAGGTTCTCCAAATGGAAGACACAGAGAATTAAGCTTGTAGTGACCCTTGACATTGCCTCTGAGGAGAAGAGCAAGATGATTTTTGGTTGCCTTGAAGCCTCACACTTTTATCCCTCAAGGCAACCAAATGTATGTGGGAGCATCCTCTTTCAAAAGAACGCCATCTAATCCACTTGCTTAAGACAGTAGCCACCTTTCTTGATGATTCATTTCAGCTCCTTTGGGAAAACCTTCTGCTGCCATAATACCTACACCTGATGCCTTACCAGTAAGATAAATATTATGCAGGTTTGTTTGCTTCTTGAAACATTCAAACCAGTTGTGGCTGGCCATGAACACAATGGCACCTTCAAAAGATCCATCACCCCTGCACATTCTTTCAAGTTTTGCCAGATGATTGTGCTTTTTCATGGATCATTATGAAACTCTGCATCACATGCTGTTGATTTTGATCTTGTAACCACATGCTTAATCCTTTTTCCAGTCTCTCCATTATAGCACATGATACAGTTCCAGGGAGAACATTCTACTGCAATGAACAGAGGTCTATTTTCAGTAGATAATTTTGTCAATAGTCAATTATGCCATTATGCTGCAGTTTCTTCCAGTAGGTTAAGTAGTCTGTGAAAACAGCAGCCTGTTTCAGAGCAGTTGTCAGTTGGCACAACTGCACTGCCTGGGATTTCAATTATTGTCTTATTAATGTAATTGTGCCCCTCTGATATAAAAAAATTGTTCATTATAACAAAAAAAAGCTTTATTGAAAAAGGTCATCTATTTTAAAAAGTCAGTTGCATTATAGCAAGAACTTGTAAATTAAATGTTTGTAAATTGAGGGACATCTATAATATGGAAAATGTGTAGCTATTATACTTTGGAATGAAGTCTTATTCTTTTAATGGTAAGAGATAGGATCGTAAAGGGAGCTTTTGGCACATTGGCCTTCATAAATCAGGGCATTGAGTACAGGAGTTGGGATGTTATGTTGAAGTTGTACAAGACGTTGGTGAGTTTGAATTTAGAGTATTGTGTGCAGTTCTGATCACCTACTACAGGAAAGATATCAATAAGCTTGAAAGAGTGCAGAGAAAATTTACATGGATGTTGACGGGACTTGACCTGAGTTACAGGAAAAGGTTGAATGGGTTATTCCCTGAAGGGGAGATCTTATAGAGGTATACAAAATTATGAGGGGTATAGATGAGTGAATGCATGCAGGCTTTTTCCCCTCAGGTTGGGTGAGACTAGAACAAGAGGTTATAGGTTTAGGGTGACAGGTGAAATATTTGAGGGGAATCTGAGGAGAAACTTCTTCACTAAGAGGGTGGTGTGAGTGTGGAACAAGCTGCCAGTGGAAATGATGGATGCGGGTTCAGTTGTAACATTTAAGAGAAGTTTGGATCGGTACATGGATGGGAGGAGTTTGGAGGGATATGGTCCAGGTGCAGGCAGATGGGACTAGGCAGAAGATCAGGTCGGCATGGACTAGATAGGTGGAAGGGCCTGTTTCTGTGCGCTAGTACTCTATGACTCTGTGAAAGGTGTTGATGTTCAGAGTGAACTGGGTGTTCTTGCACATAAATCACTGAAAGACAACATGCAGATTCAGCGAGCAATTAGGAAGGCAAATGGTATGTTGGCCTTTATTGCAAGAGGATTGGGTACAAGAGTGAAGATGTCTTACTGAAATATATAAGGCCCTGATGAGATGACATCTGAATATTGTCTCCCCTGTGAGGAAGATTGCGAGAGTGGAAATGCAAACAAGATTGGCCTGGGATAGGGGTATTGTCAGAAGAGGAGAGATTAAACATACGGGCCAATACTTAAATTTGGAAGATTTGAGAGGTGATCTTATTAAAACCTACAAAATTCTTGGGGGTCTGACACAATAGAGGCTGGGGTGATGTTTTCTCTGGCTGACCTGTCTAAAAGAAGGGGCCACAGACTTGACATAAGGGGTCATAGTCATAGTCATACAGCATGGAAACAGACCATTGGGCCCACCATGTCCATACTGACCAGTGGGGAGACATCTGTATTAATCCCATCTTCCAGCACTTGGCCCATAGCTTGCTCTTCTAGATGCTTCTTAAATGCTGTCAACAACTCTGTTTCTGCCACTCTCTCCAACAGTGTGTTCCAGGTACTCTCCACTCTGGGTGAAATAGGTATTCCTCAGATCCCTCCAAATCTCTTGCACCTTTCCTCTTGTTTTATCTGTCTTTGATACGGAGAATGGTTTCCTGCAGTCCACCCTGTCCATATCCCTCATAATTTTATATACTTCAATCATGTCCCCACTTACCCTCCTTCCCTCCAGGGAAAGCAGGCTCAGCATCTCTCCTCATAACTGACACCCTCCATCCCAGGCAACATCCTGATCAATCTCCCCTGCATCCTCCAGCACTTTCCTATAATTTGGTGACCAGAATTACATGCAGTACTCCAGCTGAGGTCTGACCAATGTTTTATAAAGTTGGAGCATAATCTCCCTTCTCTTGTATTCAGTGCCCCACTCGTATGCCTTCTTAACCATGCTACCTACCTGTGCTGCTACCTTCAAAGATCTTTGGACTTGTATACCAAGATCCCTCCGTTCCCCAATAATCCCTGGGACTCTACCAGTCATGGTGTATGTCCTAGCCTCATTGATACTCCCGAAATGCATCACCTCACATTTAGCTGGATTGAACTCCAGCTACCATTTCTCAGCCTATTGTATCAATGCATCAGTATCACTGTCGCCAGAGACTACACTCTACACTATCAACAACTCCACCAATCTTCATGTCTTCTTTCAACTTACTGATCGTGCTTTCTACATCCACATCATTCACGTATATTACATACAAAGGTCCTAACACTGATCCCTGTGGAATACTGTTAGTCACTGGCAATCGATCACAAAAACAACCCTCTACCATTACCCTCTGTGTCCTATTGCCAAGTCAAGTTTGCATCCAATTTACCAACTAGCCCTGGATCTCATGGGCCCTAGGCTTTTGGACCAGTCTCTTATGTGGGACCTTGTCAAAGGCCTTACTAACATTCTTGTAAACCACATCTACTGCACTGCCCTTATCAATACACTTTGTTACCTCTTCAAAACATTTAATCAGATTGGTCAAATGGGATCTGCCCTTGGCAAAGCCATGCTAGCTATTTCTGATTAGTCCTTGCCTTTCCAAGTAACCATTAGTCCTGTCCCTGAGAATTATTTCCAATGACTTCCCTACTATTTGTGTTAGGTTCACAGGTCCATAATTACCAGGCTTTTCCCTGCTGCCCTTCTTGAAAGGAGAGACCACATTTGCTGTCCTCCAGTCATCTGGTAGCTTGCTGGTAGCTTTCTAGATTTAAAAATCTCAGCCTGACCCCCAGCAATCTCTTTTCTTGCCTCCCGGAGCAGGCTGGGATAAATTCCATCTAGCCCTAGGAATTTATCCACATTTAAGCCTGCTAAAGCATCAAGTATCTCTTCTTTATTTCTGGAAATTTGCACTAGTCCACTATTAAGATAAGAAGACGTCTTCATGCAGAACATAGTGGGCCTTTGGAATTCTCTACCCTCTTGTCCTTAGCACCATTGATGTAGACAGGTGAAGGTGCACCGCCCCCCTTCCTGACATCAATGACCAGCTCTTTTGTTTTGCTGACATTGAGGGAAAGGTTGTTGTCATGATACCATGTTACTAAGCTCTCTATCTCCTTCCTGTACTCTGACTCATTGTTATTTGAGATACAGCCCACTAAAGTGGTATCATCTGCAAACTTGTAGTTGGAGTTAGAGCAGAATCTGACCACGCAGTCATGAGTGCATAGGGAGTAGAGTAAGGGGCTGAGGACACAGCTTTGTGGAGCACCAGTGTTGAGAACAATTGTGGTGGAGGTGTTGCTGCCTATCCTTACTGATTGTGGTCTGTTGGTCAGGAAGTCGAGGATGCAGTTGCAGAGGGATGTGTTGAATCCCAGGTCTCGGAGTCTGGCGATGAGTTTGCTTGGAATTATAGTATTTGAAAGTGGAGCTGTAGTCAATGAACAATAGTCTAATGTAAGTGTCTTTTCTGTCCAGGTGCTCCAGAGATGAGTGTAGGGCCAGGGAGATGGCATCTGCCGTGGACCTGTTTCAGCGGTAGGCAAATTGCATTGGGTCGAGGTGGTCTGGGAGGCTGGAGTTAATGTATGCCATGACCAGCCTTTTGAAGCACTTCATGATGGTGGATGTCAGAGCCACTGGACGGTAGTCATTAAGGCATGTTACCTTGTTTTTCTTGGGAACTGGGATGATAGTGGTCTTCTTAAAGCAGGTGGGAAGCTCGGGTTGAAGCAGGGAGAGGTTAAAAATGTCTGCAAATACCCCACCAGCTGATCTGCACAGGATCTAGGGACACGGCCAGAGACACCATCCAGGCCAGATGCTTTCTGCAGCTTCACCCTCCGGAAGACTGATCTTGCGTCCTCAGCGGTGACCATGGGTTCAGGTTCATTGGAGACTGTCGAGGTGGATGGTGACACATCAATCCCCTTTGGTTCAAAACACATTAGGGTTAGGGTTAGGCATTGTTTAACCTGATATCATGAGACATTAAGGGATCTGGAGTCAACATTGGAAAGCCTTAGTGTCACTCCTACCTGACTATGTCTTACTGTGCAGAGACCTCTCAGACAATGTATCCAGAGATTATAATGGTGGAATCAGGAATGTTGGCTTTTATGTGTAGTTTGGTGAGTATGGCTGTGTCAGGCTGCTGCTTGCTTAATCTGTAAACTAGCTCACATAGGTTGGATGCATGTTTCCAAACGTTTGTGAGAGGGACTTTGCAAAGTCAATAGAGGTGGTAGCAAATTTGCTGTGTCTGAATCCATTGCTTGGATTAGTGCTGGATGGAGTCCATCCCAGTTTCACTCTTTTTCTGTTTTACCTGAGTTAGCTGCTGAGTTATTTCAGAAGTTAAAAGCCAAACGCATTACTCTAGTCAGGAGTCAAACAGGTCATTCCAGGTAAGGGAGGTAGATCTCCTTCCTTGAAGAACATTAGTTAACCAGTTGGATTTGCAATACTCCATTCAATTTCTGATTACCATTACTAAAACGGGCTGTCACTGATGAGAAGTGGGGATCAATCAGTTAGAGGGCTGCTGTCAATTGTGGGAGAAAGGATCTAGCGATTATTGGTGGAGTGATAGGGTTGAGTGAGGGTCACAAAATTGTGGAGAGGATTGGAATTGATGCAGGGAGACATAAGCTAGTGGTAAACCAGTAAATTAATAACTCAAGTCTGACTCAGTCTGAGTTTGTCTTCCAGCACTAAGCTGGGCCTTCTCAGGGAGGTTTCCTTTAAATTGCAGTTAGGCAGGCCTTGTTTGCAATGGAAGGCTACAAGAATGGCCAAGGGAAAACACAGGATGCGCCAATTGTCAATGATTCTACTTTTTTCTTTTATTCATCAGCTGAGGAAGGACATTAGTGGATAATCAGTGGCTGCCAATTGGTTCATATTTAGGCATTTTAATTTCTAAGTATGACATATAGACCATTGTTAGCAGATTCTTTTTGCATTATTTTGTAAGGACTTCCTGGCCATTTGTGAGTAACTGTTGACAGGGCAGTTTAGGAGCAGCCTAAATGAATGTCCAGCAGGTGGAGATCAGGAACAAAAACCTTTTTTATTTTTATATTTTACCTCCTTCACCAAAACCAAAAACTTCAGATTACATTACTCCCACCTCGTTCATTAACATCTCTGTAAAGACCAAAAATTAAACAAGACATTCTTGATTTCTAATACTTTCTCATATGCTTCACTATGTGTGTGTGTGTGTGTGTGTATATATATATATATATATATATATATATATATATATATATATATATGCATCATGCTTTGTGTGGTGTTTGCATTTAATGTGCCTTTTATTTTGTAGCTGAACCAAATTTCTACAGTAAGAACTTACTAATGTTGGGGAAAACTTACATGAAATTAAAAAATGAGAAGCTGGCTTTGTTATGGCTGACCAAAGCAAGGGATTACCCTGCACGAAATGAAGAAGACAAGCAGGTAAACGTATCCAGTCTTGTTATTGCAGCTTTGTTGACTGGTGTGAACTTAACTTCCTAATATTCTTATCAATGATATGTCCAAACTTAAATGTTATTATTGTTAACGACCACAGGTTCTATTAATTCAGCTTGACCTGAACTTAGCTGAACCGAGTGTCCTTAATAATTACATGCCCAAGTTTAAATGGTTCAAGGCTGTGGATGGGTAAAGGCTGCGTAGCATTATCATACCGAATTTGGTTTAACAAAATTACTACTAAATTAAAAGATATCTTAGCAGATTTCTTTGTACAAATCAATAGCTGACCCTCTGATTTTCAGAATCCTTTATCATTGCAACTATTTTTAAAGAAAGAACCTTGTTGCAAGCTGAATCTGTTTTCATATCTAATAGTCCTCAAGTTTTACTTCTTGGCAGTAACTGGGGTTTTGAGGGAGAACATTACTGCCCATGGTGAGATAGAAGAATCTATTCCCCACTAGTTGTACTAAGTTCCAGGTTTTGGGAAATTACCCCAGTAGTTAAGCCTTCAATTAACAATATGGTGGAAAAGGTCGGTAAGCCATATATGGCAGCTTGCATATTAAATCAACTGCAGGGATAAAAATGAAAACCTTATATTTTAATTTTTGGGGGGTTTGGACGTGGCAGTTTATTTTGTATCCCTATTTGTCCTCAAAGGTGGTGGGTGCTGCTGGGAATGGAGTTCTAGGTTTAGATCCAATGTTTATAAAGGACCCACTTTTCCAAGTCAGGATAGCATGGAATGTGCAGGTGATGGTGTTCTCATTGCACTTGAAACCCTTGTCCTTCCTGCTGGTAGAGGTTGCATTGCTTGGGAGGTTCTGTTCAAGTAGCCTAGGTGAGTAATTGCAGTGCATTTTGTCAGTGGGATACAACTGCAGCCACTGTACGCTGGTGGTGGCTAGAGGGCATCTTGAGTTTAACTGCAGCTGAAGTCATCCAGATGAGTGGAGCTAATTACATCACTCCCAATTTGTGCTTTGTAGATGATGGAAAGCTTTTGGGCTGGCAGGAGATGAATCATATGCTGCAGGATATCCAGCTCGGACCTGCTCTTGCAATCACAGTATTAGTTTGGCAGGTTCACTTGAGTTTCTAGTCAGTGATGATACTGGGGGATTCAACAATGGTAATGCCATTCAATGTCAAGAGTAGGACTTGGTTATTAACTGGCACTTTTATGGCATGTGTTATTGCCCCTTTTCAGCCCATTCCTGATGTCTAGGTCTTGCTGCAGGTGACATGGACTATATCATTTTCTGGGGTGTTGTCAATGGAATTGAACATTGTTCAATTATCTGCAAACATCCCCACTTTTCACACATGATAGTAGACCACTGACAAAGCAGTTGAGTCAAGGACACTGCCATAAGGTACTCTTGCAGTAATGTTAGGGGGTTGGGTTATTGATCTAGAATTTCTGGGGGGAAAAAACCTGGTACTGGTGAGGGAAATCTTCCCCAAATTAGACCTACAACAGGTCAGCTAGGAAGGAAGAGAGGGAAGTTTAGGGTAACATCTTCAGTTAATTGTATTAAATAATTGAATATAAATAATTTGTAAAACAAAACATTGAGTACATTACTATATTGTGCCTTTTGTCTACATGATACAGGATGAATTTCTACTTATTAAAAAAATTCCCACAATATCTGTAGATAATCTCTCTCTTTTTCTGTTTTTAGGTTCAAAAGGAAGCCACTGAATTATTGAAATTATTAATAGGGTCAAGGACCTAGCTCTCAAGCCAGTCTTGTACAGCCCTCACTCAGTCACTGTGTGATACGATTAATTTAAGTTAATTGATTTCTCAAACATCAATGAAAAGGAATTTTATTAGTTTAATCACAAGAATTTACACAATTGTACAGCACTGATACAGCATTAACCAAATAAATATGTATATTTGTGTATCTTAAGTAGTGCTGCAAATTTGTGAATATTGGTGCAGTAAATAACTCAGCTAGCCAAAAAAAGAGTAAAGTAGAATGGTCTGTGTTTAACTTCAACTGCAGAATGTTACCAGTGCATTTGATAACCTAACATTACCCCTTAAAAATATCATATTATCTACTTCTTATAGTGCAGGGAAGCTCTTTCAATAGTAAGGCTTCCAAGAAAAGTTCAACAGAATCCCAAAATGACAAGATGAATCACCAGCAGGTTTACTAAGTGTTAATCCATCCTATATTTATCAGTAGTTTTTAAATTATTCAGAACATCGTGTGGTCTACAGCCACTTGGGTAACAGGATAGCAAGCCTTCCATTTACAACTAAAACATAAAAGATTAAAAAAAGAGATCAAAATAAAATCGGGTGCCTATTTTATTAAGCTTTGTTTGCACATAATTACAAATAAAAGTTTGACATTTTTCAAGTACCTGACAGATTGAAATTTCAGTGGTAATCTTGATATATTGTTGCAGTTACTAGCTTTTTGAAGTGCAGATGTGGTCAGTTGCTAAGTTGCTTTTATGGGTGGGGAACTACATAGTAAAAAGCTGCAGCAAAAACAGACCAAACTCGAGCTTTTACAAAACTTTTACAAATTAAAAACTTTAATGGAATTTACAATGTTTAAATTTAAAGCATTACAAATGTTACATTTCAAATGTCTATATCTCCCCAGTCACTGCAAGGAAGCACAGCGTGTTAGAAGTTGCAGTTCAATATAATTCACAATTATTTTTAAATAGATTTTTGTTACATGTCATTAAGTAAATGCCCTCAATACTGGTGAAACTATTTTAAATGTATTATTACATGTTTTTGAAATTTCTGAATTTAAAAAATAAATCACTTGATATTTCTCAGAGGTCAAAGGCCTATTAGAAATTATATTTCAAAGCCAGAAAAAGAAATAAACCTATGCATAATGTAATTTACACACAAACAGGATGTATACCATTGCAATGGGAAAACTAATTATACAACATTCCTTACAAATGTGCAAAACTTAATTGATTTATTTTTATTCCTGATTGATAAATGTAACTCTTCTAAAAGACTGAACATAAAAGCAGCAGAGGTAATATTTTGCATAATTACATTGTGAAAATTGTCCACATTAGCTTCTTGTATATAAAATAACATTAGTATTTGGGTCACTACCCAGTCTCTCTGCTTTTCTTTATTTCAGTATACTATACACAAGACGTACATAAACGGCAATAACACAAGAAAGTAAAGGAAAACTCATGTCAGCATTTACACATTCTATGATCTCAACAAGCCAGCAGCATTAAATCTAGATATTTGACAGTGTTTGGCATAAGCCTTAAATACTTCAGTGACAGCCATGCAAGAAATAACCCTGACAAGAGTCATTAGATCAGTGGAAATTGACCCACTGGGCATGTGTTTTCTTTTGCACTAAGGGGGCCTAATAGCACACCTACCAGATCACCTAGTAAGCTCTATAAAACTAGAGCCATGGATACTTCAGCTGTTTCTGATTTTAAAAAAAACATCATTCTATATTTCAGAAATCAGCCAAACTCTTTTCTCCCACAATATTTAAGGGAAAATGCAGGTATGTAAAATACTATATATGGTCAAGACAATTTGCATAATGACTGGAAGAAAAGCATGTTAATTTTTTTAGAATTCCAGATGTAAATTATTTCTCTAGGCAAATAGCTTATATACAAATAGACAACTGTGCAACTGTAAATAATTGGACAGAAACGAATACATTGTGATGCCATCTTTTAGTATCAACGTTATGTGCTGCATCTATTCTTGTCCAAATCCTTCAGTTTCTTCGATTGCAAAAAGCAGCTTCTCTTTTAATTGTTCATAACTTTTATAAGGTGGCAAATCCAAGCGGTTGAAGCTGTTGAAGAATATGTACATCAGTGAATATTTGGCTCAGTTTAAACATTATCAAATGTCCTGAATACATTTCAAATCAGTCATACTCCCTTCTCAACATTAGATGGCCCAACATGACTCTGTAGCACTTTGAACACTGCATTTTAATGTATCTAATATAACAAAAGAATTTGGAGATACAAGAATACTGCAGATGCTGGAATCTGCAGCAACAAATAAATAGCTGGAGGAACTCAGCCGGTCAAGTAGCATCTATGGAGGCAAACGACTGAGACCCAAAACATTGACAATCCCTTAGCCCTCACAGATGCTGCTTGACCTGGTGTTTTCCTCCAGCTGTTTGTTCTTTGTAACAAAATTTATTTTTTTCATTTTGGATGAAAAATAATGATTTGTATTTTTGAGCAGGGCCAGCATTTACTGCCCATGCCTAAATGTCCTTCATTGTAGTCATCTTGAACTAGTGGAGTTTTTCAGCTGACGATGTTGTTGAGGAGCATGTTCCAGGATTTGGATCAAGCGACCATCAAAGAATGGTGATGTATTTCCGCTTTAGGATAGAGTGTGACTTGGGAAATCTGCAGCTGGTGATGCTCCCGTGCGTCTGCTGCTCGTTTTTAGTGGTGTAGGGTATATGTTTGGGTGATGCTCTTGGAGTAGCCTAGAAAGTAACTGCAGTGCATTTTGCAGATGGTACACAATGCAGCCTCATAAAATACCACCATATTCTATTGTGTTAGGTGTGAATCCAACCAGTGAAGAGCTATTTCTCAATTCGCAGTGATTTCCATTTTACCATGGCTGCTTGATGCAATATTGGGTCAAATGTTGCCTTGCTATCAGGGAAAATAACCCTTGCCCCTATTGCCCAGAATGGCCGAGTGAAGCCTGAGCTACAATGTACAGATGGTGCACATTTTAGTCGTGGCGCACCCATGGTGCAGGGATTGAATGTTCAGGCAATTGAATAGGGTACTAATCAAGCTATCTGCTTTGCTGCCTTGTGTTATTGGAGTTACTCTCAATCCAGGCAAGTGAAATGCATTTCATCACATTCCTGACATGTCATGTAGATAGTAGAAAGGCTCTAGAAAGGTGAAGATTCATTCACTACAGGATACAAAGCCTCTGATGTGCCCTTTCAGCCTGAGTATTCATGAGGCTGGTCTAGTTAACTTTCTGCTCATTGTTGGGCCCCAGGATGTTGATGCTGTGGAACCTTGCAATGGGAATACCCCTCAATGTCAAGGGTAGTTAGGTTATCACAGAGACACAAAAGATTCTGCAGATGCTGGAATCTAGAGGAACTCAGCAGGTCAGGCAGCATCTATGGAGAGAAATAAACAGTCGATGTTTCGGGTTGAGACCCTGCATCAGGACTGGAAAGGAAGAGAGCAGAAGATGGGAGGGGGAGGAGTACATGCAGGCAAGTGATAGGTGAGTTCAGGTAATAGGTGAGTCCAGGTGAGGGGGGGGAAGGTAGGGGGAGGAGGAGAAAGAAGTTGAGAGGTGATGGGTAGAAGAGGCAAAGGCTGAAGGAGGAGGAATCTGGTAGGAGAAGACAGTGGACCATGGAATAAGGGGAAGGAGGTGGGGGATAGATAGGCAGGTCATGAGGGAAGGGGAAAGAGAAAGGGTCCACAGGAATGAGGGAAGGCAAAAGGGGGTGGGGTGGAGATGAGAGGAGGGGTTACCGGAAGTTAGAGAAATTGTTGTTGAGGCCGCCAGGTTGGTGACTACCAAGGTGAAATATGAGGTGTTGTTCGTCTAACCTGCGTCTGGGCTCAACATGACAGTAGAGGAGGCTGTGGATAGACATGTCGGTATGGGAGTGGGATGTGGAATTGAAGTGGATGGCCACCGGGAGATCCTTGCTTTTGTGGCAGATGGAATGAAGGTGCTCAACGAGGCAGTCACCCATTCCAGCTTCTGCCCTCTTCCCTTCTAGCCCAAAACGTTGACTCTTTATTTCTCTCCATAGATGCTGCCTGACCAGCTGAGTTCCTCCAGCATTTTGTGTGTGTTAATTAGGTTATCTATTGATGGAGGTGGTCACAGTCTGGCACTAAGTGGGAGAAAATACTTGCATCAAAATTTGGCCAATGTCCATGTTATCAAGATCTTGCAAGCATAGGTTTTTCATATTTTAAGTAGCAAATGGAACTGAACAACCATCCTCACGTTTACCTGATGAAGCACCTGAAGATGGCTGGACCATGTGCACTGCTCTGGAGCTGATATAATTCGACCCCAACAACCACTATCTTTGTGCAAGATGCAAATCTAGCTTAATTCTGGTTGACTTCAGTCACAGGAGCCACTGGCGAACAGCTCCAGACTTGTGTAGAAATAAGGTGCAAACCGGGTGAAGTTGCAGCAGAAAACTACATGCACATTAACCAGTGAAAGCAGCATGCACTAGATAGATCTGAGCAATCCCAATGTTATCAGTTCAATGTTATCTTGGTAAAGGCAATCAATCTCACTTTTGTCCATGTTTGGACCAAGTCTGTCATGAAGTCTGGGGCAGAATGGACCTGGTGAAAACAGTTGTTTGCTGATGATAAAGAATTCACTGATAGGGTGATAATTAACCAGATTGGATTCATCATGTTCTGTGTGAACAGGGTATCCCCAGGCATTTCTAGACTATTAGGTAGATGAAAGTAAAACTGCTTGGTTGGAATGATGACCTATTCTGAAATGCTAGTTTTCAGGACTACAGCCATGATGTCTGGTTTCACAGCCTTTGCTGAATCCCAATGGATGAACACTGGGTTCTGTCATGGCAGGAAACTCAGAGGAAAGCCAAGATGGATTATCCTCTGTGACCATCTTCAGCCAGAAGAGCCAAATGCCTGAGTCTGGTTTGGCATTCATGTGTTAGACTTTGCTATTACTGAGGAAACGGATATTTTTGGAGTCTCCTCCCTCCATTTGCTATTTAGGCGATCAGCATCATTCAGGCTGAATGTGTTATGATAGCAGAGGTTAGTTCTGAACTGTTAGCGTTGGGATTGCTCAGATCTGGCTAGTGCATGTTGCTTTCACTGTTCAGTATGCATGTGACAAACAATCTGCTGGAGGAACTCAGCTAGTCAAACAGTATCTGTGGGAGGAAAGGAATTGTGGACATTTCAGGTCAAAGCCCTGCATCAGGACCTGAGATATTTACAGATTGAAAGTGGCCCATGGTGTCTCATGAATTCAGTTCTGAGTAGCCAGGTCTATTCTGAATCCATACAGCATGAAAATAGTGCCACAACACCTTGAAGGGTATCCTTTATGTAAAGATTATACTCTATGTATCGGTCACTCAATCCAATACTGTTCTCAACAGAGGCATCTGTAATAGGTAGATTGGTGAGGACTGGGCCAAGTTAGTTTATTCCTCATGTTGGGTCACTTGTCACTCTCAGATTTTTGTACTGTGGGAAAGTACACAGAGTGTTCCCCAAGACCCCTGTTTTTGATATACTGTACATTGATTTGAATTTTAAAGACAGAGCACAAATTTAAAATCAGATGACAAAACTTGGAAACACAGGAAACACTGAGGAAGATAGTAATCCACTTAAGGAGAACACAAAGGCAGGTCGGAGAATGAGCAGATAAAATTCTGAAGACACAACATCTGTGAGGGGAAAGGAATTGGTGACATTTTGGGTTGAAACCCTGCATGCTTACATTTCTTTCCTCCCACAGATGCTGCTTTACCCACTGAGTTCCTCCAGCAGATTGTTTGTTGCTTCAGATTCCATCATCTACAATCGCTTGTCTCCAAATTTTTGGAGACATTGTATATGTAATAGTACAGATTTAAAACCATGGGTGTTCCTACTACAAGTGAAGACTAATGTATAGATGATTACTCACCAAGTGTGACTTCTAGGCAGCCATGTTTCTTTACCAACCTTTTCAATGCAAAACTTCTGAGGACCATTACTCCCTGTTGAAAAAGATCAATTATCACCCCGGCTAATCATCCACAATGCTTCATCTGTCATGCAAGATTAAATATTTCCAAAGGGTAATGCAAGTGAGCAAGTTAGAGAAGTTTATATATTTAAGTAGAAAGCAGGAAGATCTCACAAGCACAGCACTAACCAGGTCATTATAGCAGCTGGTTTGCAATGTAGCAGACTTTATTTATGATGATTTTCCTATTAATTGTTTCATTTCTGCGATATGCAGGGTTGCTCATCAGCCTGATATTAATTGTGCATCATTAGTTCGCAACAAGGCAGTAGTGGGAAAATGAGTGGTTCTCTAAGCTGCTGAAGTGAACAATTAGAGTCAACTACATTGGACACTAGATGCTTCACTTCTTTGTCTGCTAGCTTCTCTATTTATTTACCAAGTTTTTGATTCAATGCAACCAGCCCATTCAACCCATGCAAACACTCTCCCCAGCCCAACTCTTTCCCCCAACTTCCCAGCTCTTGAGTTCATGGACCCAAATGTCAGAGGCTGTGTTGAGTACTTTTAACGTTAATTATAAATCTCCCTACCCTCATTATCCAAATCCCTTATTCACATTAATCTGCTCTTACTGCTTAGTCCCAAATTTACTATGTTCCTATCCATGGTTTTATTTCCAGTAGTTCACTAAAATCAAGTCAAAAGCTTCTGGTACTCTTTGTTTTAACCAAAGATATTTGCATTCACATTTTTGGGATGCAATTATTAGAAGGAAAGAAAGCTGGAAACAAATTAACTTTAGTTGTTCTTATATATCTTATAATGACTGGCTATGGAGCAACAAAGATATAGGCAGCCTAATTAGGTGGAGCTCATGTATAGGCCTCAAAACATTGTAAAAGTAACAAATGGAAATAAAAATAATCATTCTCAGAGTAGCAGTGAAATGTAGCAATGTACCTGTATATCATAGTCCCACAAGTTTAAAAAATCTCATCTTAATCATTGAGTTTAGGAAGAAAACAGAAACAATATTTTGGAACATAACATCGAATGTATTATGCACACAGCCTTTATACTTCAATGTAAATTACTAGTTAAATGTTTCCACATACAAAGATGGAAAGCATTTGCAATAATGTTCTAATTATTAAATTGTTCTAACTCGAAAAAGCATCTACATTATTTGTATCCAATTTGGAAATTTGGCAAAGCTGCCGTCCAGAAGCAGTAACATTTGAGCAGTTTTGCCTACCTAGAAGCTCAGCAAATCCTCCCAATGGTAAACGGCAGGTACCGGTAACAAACTGCATCAATCGTAAACGCACCTCATTATCCATCTCCTTCACAAACTAGCAAAAAATATTCAAATTCACTTAAGGCAACATGAAACAAACCTATAAAATGTGAAATATAATAGAATGTCAATATTCACAAAAATAGAGGGACTAATCCCTCTCAAGACAGAGATCGATAATTTTTGGTTATTAAGGGAATCAAGGGATATTGGGCTACTATACGAACATGGCACTGAGGTAAAGAATCAGCCATAATCGTATGGAATGAAGCCTCCTTTTGTTTCTATTTCCTAATAAATAAATTCCAGCATGATTCTGTAAATTAAATGTAGGTTAACACTTCTTTTAGTAGTTGAATAAGAGTGATAAAGGGATACTTTTTTTTCTGGGCTTTTAAATACTTTTTTATTTTAGGTGACCTGACTGAATCCTCTTTGAATCTCAGAGCTGCTCTTAGTTTAACCACAACCCCTTCAAAAAACATTTGAAAATGATCTGCATAATTGAGGTGTATTTTAGAATTTCTCAAAATAATTTTAGTAAGAACTAATTTTTATAACTATATTAAAGATGAAATCCATTAATTTTTCTTTCCTTGGATTGAGAATTGAAAACATGACCTTTATTATTTACCCCTTAAAGTAACAGTACCAGCAGGGCCAGCACAGTGGTGCAGCTAGTGTCTCATAGCTCCAGTGACTTCGTTAAATCCTCTCCTTTGGTACTGTTTGTGTGGAATTTGCACATTCTCCTGCCACTTATGTGGGGTTTCCCCAGAAACTGGTTCCTGCCCCCCACATACAAAAGATGTGTGGGTTGATAAGTTGACTGGCTACTACAAATTCCTCCTATTATGTAGATGTACAGGTAGAATCTGGGGGAGTTGATGGGTGTTGGGAGAATAAAATGGGAGTAGCATTAATGGGTACGTGATGGTTGGCCTGGACTCCATGTGTCAAAGGGGTTGTTTTCTGTGTTGTACGATCCTATAAGTACCTGAAGAACAAAGTATGGTCACAACAGAATGTAGGTACAAACCCGGATGTTGGGAAAGGTGCAGATCCTATTTGCAGATTTTGATGCAATGAACTAGATTTAATTAACAGGGAAAGGGACATGAGCATTGATAATAATAGTGATCATAACGTAATCAAGCTGAATGTATAACAAACAAGAAGTGCTAGAAATACTCCACAGTTCAGTCATTATCCGTGAACTTAGAATCGGATTTAATGTTTCAGGGTGATGACCATTCACTAGAACTACCTAAAAGCAAAGGTTCCAATGGCAGGGCATTAACCTGAAATGTTAAACCTGAATAACTTGAACATTCTCCACCTGACAAATGTGAATGAATCTTTGAAAGAAATGATTAAAGTAGTGGGCAGAGGATTGTCTATGGATGTTATTAATATGGACTTCCACATACGTTTGATAAAGGTTTTTTGATTGTAGCCAAGGTGGATGATCAAGCAATTAAAGGCAGTTACTGACTAGATTAGAAAACCAGCTGAATGGAAGGAGATAGAGAATAACAATAGCAGGCAGAATGTGGTTATCTTGCTGGCGGTCATTTGAAACCCCGTCTCTACACCAATTAGCTAGATGATGGGGGTAGAAAGCTACATATCCACATTTGTTAATGACATAAAATTAGGCAGCAATAAGGAAAAAAAAAAAGTATGAACAGATGAATCAAAATGTGGCATATAGATTACAATTTTAACAAATGCAATATCACCCATTTTGCATCTAGAAAGGATAGAATTGACTATTTTCTGAATAATAAACAACTAGAAATAATGCAACTCAACAGTCTTAGGGAGATCATTAAACTGTTGTAGACAAAAGCAGAAAATCATTGGAATGCCTTATACCATGAGGATTAAAAAACAGAGCGGGGGAGAGGCAGATAGAAGTTAGTGTCGCCCTTACAAAACCCTAGTTAGATCACATCTGATGCATTCTCAGCATTCCTGGGTGCTCCACCTTAGGAGGATCTATTGGCCTTCATGGAAGCTCAGTGTGGACTTGTCAGAATAACATCAGGACTCTTAAGTGTTGAACCAAAAGGGGAGATTCCCCAACTAGGCTTTGGAATTCCCTGAAATTTATTATGTAAAGAAACAATTTGATCATAAATTTCAAGACATTATGGAATAGACAAATAATTCCTGCTGGTTTGAAAGTCTAGGATTAAGGAGCATAGTTGGAAAAAAAAAGCCAGTCTTTTTATGGAGTAAAAAAAATTAGGGAACATGTTTACATACAAAGGTTGGCAGAAATTTTAAACTTCACATTTTTAGTTTCATCCAAATATTTGTAGATTTGCTTATCAGAGGTGTAAAGGAATAAAGGGAATTAGCTATGCAGACTGTTTATTGCTCCAGATTCCAGCATCTGCAGTCTCGTGTCTGCATTGTGTAAAAGAGTAGGGGCGTCACGTTACAGCTTGATCAGTCCGCACTTAGAGTATTATGTACATTTCTGGTCGCTACACTACAGGAAGGATGTGGTGGCATCGAAGGAGTGCAGAAGAGATTCACTAGGATATGGCCTGGAATGAAGGGCTGTAGTTATAAGGAGAGACTGGATAAAATGGGTTTATTCTTATGGAATGTAGGAGGCTGAGGGGTGACCTTATAGAGATTTATAAAATTATGAGGGTCATGTATAAGGTGAATGGTCACAGTGTTTTTTCCCGGGATAGGGGAGTCTAAGACCAGAGGACATAGGTTTAAGGTGAGAGGGGAAAGATTTAAAGGGGACCTGAGGGGCAAGTTTTTCCACAGAGGATGGTGATTATCTGAAGTGGTAGAGACAGATATAATTACAATGTTTAAAAGGCATTTGGACAGGTACTTGGATAGGAAAGGCAAAAAGGGATATAGGCCTAATGCTGGTAAATGGGATTAGCATAGATAGGCATCACAGCTGGCATGGACCAGTTGGGCCAAAGGGCCTGCTTCCATGCTATACAAATCTATGACTCTCATTATGCTCCAGAACAGGCATAAATGGACTAAATGGCCAATGCTTGTCAGAGGAAAAGCAAGAAGACAAGATTGCAACAAGGTAAAAGTTTAAATCCAGAAGGTTTTATGAAATGTCAGAAGTTACACCTTAAAAACCTTGAGGAGGTCTAAGTTGAAGACGTAAGGTTAACAGAGATTCTGTGTTTACCAGATAAAGTAAGCCTTGTAAAGTGTATGGTCAATATTTAATTTATGCCGCTGAGAACGATATGTTGTAACTACAACTTAGTTATGGTAGGATAAGATGAATACCAGATGGCTGCATGTGGCAAAACTTTACAATAAAGTCAATACACAAAATCATTAATTCAGTCTACTGAAGACATGTTCTGTTAACTTCTCAATATAACTGAACAATTCATCTTAATATCTAAGCTTTTTAACAACCTATATTTAAATGAACCTTGCTACCTTGTAATCAACAGATTCTAGCTCTAGCTGAATTAATGATATCCAAGTAACTGTAATAAGTTATACCCTGTTAATTAGTGACTTTTAGTCAAGTGTCAACTGCAACCTCAAAAACTAACTTGATAGGAATATTGGTTAACTAAAAGATATACATAAAAAATTGCAAGTGCTGGAAAACAAATGAAAATAAAAGTTGCTGTAACTGCACCATCTGTGAGTTAACAGCAGCTAATTTGGATGTATTGGAGCACACCCTTCTTAAAAAGCATTGCTTCATCGGTTCTAATCTACTCTGTTAGACATCTGATTGAAATAGTAATTCTTGCTGTTGTCTGGCTTTATCTTTGGCAAAAAAAAGTTACATTATTCTGTTTCATAGCTATGAAAGCAAATATTTGATCCAGTTTTTCCTATAATTGCAGTCACAGCAAAATGTAATTCTAATGCAGTATGTGCCCAGGGAAATGCACACTGTATTATCAGAAAACAGAAACAGATTTATTATTCATAACAGGCCAAGATGCTGGAATATAGTGAAATGTAGAATCAAATCCAACAAAGCACTGTTTTTCTGTGATGACAGATTTTTAAATAATGATTCAAAAGCCTTATTAATGAAAGAGAAGTGAAAATCCCTATTTGTGATTTCAACTCCAGGATGCCCTCCTCTTAAATCACATACATGCAATTCATTACATTTAGAATTAAAATATAGCTAGCAAGCTTAGACTGGATGTCTATCATTTTCAGGAATTCTATGATTCATACCTGCCAGAACCAAATGATTTGTTTGCTGTTTCTGGTGTAATGGCGGTAGACTGTATTTCTCTGCCAATCAGTAAGATCTACTTCTTGCATACCACAGAGCATAACCTGTACCGAGAGACAGTGAGGCTTTAATTTGTAACTGTACGAGTCGCTGTGTCAACAAGCAATCCCACAGTGATAATTAATCCTTTCAGAACTCAAATTAAACATTAGTCAGATTCCAGACAGAGAAAAACTCCAGTGTAAAGGAGGATAGCAAATTAGTGGTGAAAGTCAGAGCAAGACATCCTGATGATTCCATGCAGGTATTCTCAATTTCATTACAAAATGAGGTGCCATATTCCCCATAAGAAAGACATGTAGAGAAAGGGGAAAAGCAGAGGGGGGAGGGGGGAAGGGTTATTAAACGGTAGAGTGCAGCTGAGCATTAAAAAGCAGAGCAAGGGGGAGGGGGCTAAAGAGCAGAATGGGAAAGAGTTTAAAGAACAGGGCCAGAGCAGTGAGGGTGGGTATTAACGACCAGAGTGTGGTGGGGTTGAAAGGGAGGCAAAAGGAATGAAAAGGAGCACCAAAGGGGAGAAGAGAAGAGCAGATTGTCTGGCAGAGTGGAGGTGATGGGGAGTTTCGGAAATTTGCTACTCAAATAAATTTTAGCTTTATCACTGCCACTTAAAAGTTTATAGCAAGTTTGCAGTTGCTACTGATGTAGCGGTTGTGACGTGACCTAGCAAGATAGGTGTAACTAAATCTGTGGAAGAATACAACATAATATTATGATATTAAAAAAATTTTGCAGCCTGTTAAGTGGGCAAGGGAAACAATAAATACATCACCTACACCTTAAAAATAAGGAAATGAAAGAGGTGGATGAGTAAAGGGATCTGGGATACTGATGAAATCATGAAAAGCAGTATTGAAGGTCAGCAATACATTGAGAACAGTAACAAAGCAGCAAAGCATTTTTCATGGTGCATATAATTTACCAGTAAAGTTACAAGAGGTGCAAAGCAGCACTGAGAAAGTGGGAAAAAATGGATTTACAAGAATGGTTCCAGAAATGAGATATTACAGCAATGTAGAAAGATTGAGCAGATTAGAGCTTGTGAATGGAAAGAATAGAGAAGACAGGCAGTGATTGTTTCCACTCAAGAGAAAATCCAAAAATAATAAATCAAAAACAAAATACTTACGGACAAGAAAAATTTTCCCTATTCGAGTGTGGTTACAATGTGAAACAGAATGAAGTTGAGGCAAATAGCTTAGATTTTCAAAAGAATATTAGAGGAATCCAAGAAAGAAAAAGACAGATATTTGCTGGAAGATCACGACAGACAGAATTGGAGAAGGGAAGAGTATGAACATCAGCAATATTAGTTGCCTGAATCGCTGTTTTCTATTCCCATGGCATATATTCTAGGTAATTCTAAATTAATTTTTTGGAATATAAAATACAGTCCAGGTTAAAGCAACAGATTGGTAACTATTTTCCAATATTTATTTCACCTCTTCTTTCTTTTATTATGGTCCTAAATTGATCAATATATTGATGATTTTATTTAATTTTCCTGTCCAGTTGTAGGCTTTCATTTTGGAATTGGTTCAATAAACCTGCCAGAAAATTCGACATTAACCAGAAATCGCAAAAGATATTCTTGACTAGTGCTGAAGTGAAGGAATTTGTTTTCCCAAAAGGTGGGACTTTATTTGGACCAGCTCTTGTGCCCCTTCCATATGCCTATCACACAGATGCACTTAAAAAGGTAGACATCTTGCTCAGTCCTCAGTTTGGCTATCTAGGGGACAGAGAAAAAGTTGTATGTTGCTTGCAACAACGCATTCAATTTAATTGCTAGAAGTCTCTTATAAACTTGAAGGGATGGATAGAATGGTTCAATATGGATATAAAGGGATAGCACAATGGCAGAACTAATGGAGCAGCTGCCTCATAGTTCCAGTGACCCAGATTCAACCCTGGTCTCCAGTGCTGTCTTTGTGAAATTTGTGCATTCTCCCTGACATGCATGGGTTTGCTCCAGGTTCTTCAATTTCCCAAAGGCATGCGAGTTGGTAGGTTAATTGGCCACTATACTTTAAGTTGTGTGGCAAATGTTGAGTGAATGGTAAAATCTTTGGAGAATTGGTTACAGGGAAAATTAGTGAGAGAAAAGGATTGGTCTGTGAGCTGGTGTAGAATTGATGTCCCAAATGGCCCCCTTCTATGTCATAAGGAAAGATGGAAATAAAATTGGCTAAGGAAGAGAAATAAATGCTATATTTTTTGTTGGAAGAGTAATATATGGCAATATAAACTAAACTACAGTTATATGAAAGAAAAGAGTACAAAAAGAGATAATGTGTATGTGCAGAAATCTTCAATTGTCACTAGTTAAGTTGATTAAGAAAAATAGCATAAGCAGCCTTACATTGTTATTCAAATGCATAACGAAGTAAGGAAATTATGTTTAAATGCTTAACACTGGTTATGTCCCAGATGAAGAAATTGCAAGAGTGATTTAGCAAAATAGCAGCAGGTTTGGGTGATTTCAGTTATGTGGAGAGACAAGAAAACCTATCCTTAGAACAGATAAAATTAAGAGGAGATTTGACAACATATCAAAATCATGGAAGTATTTTGATAGCGAAAAAGGACAAACTGTTTCCAGGGGCAAAAGCTGAACAAGTAAAAGGCATGAACTGATTAGAAAAAGAACCAGTGGCATCCTGTTAAAAAGAAATTACCCAGAACTTTGTTGTGATTGGAAGTGAACTGCCTGAAAATGTAATAGAAACACACTCAACAGTAACTTTCAAAAAGGGAACTGAATAAATACCTAAAGAAAATAAAAGCACATGCCAATAGGAATAAAATTAGAAGATTGAAATGCATCATCAAAAAGCAGTCACAGGCTTTATAGGCAAGAAAACCACTGTGTGTTCCATGATTCTAATGGTCCTAAATTTAAAATATTTCTGTTAAAATCATATACTACACAATAAATTAACATGCAATTTATTTCTAATACTCAAACTGAAGGTAAGCAATGTTCATGAGAGAGTAATACTATCTACTTTCCATTTTATTAGTTTTCAATCAATTACATTTTTACTTAATTTGTCCAAGGGATGAAACTTCAATAGCAAGGTTAACAATCTCACCTCCAGCTCTTTTTCATCAAAATACTGGAGCCACTGTAGAGGTACTACCTCATTGAAGCCATCCAAGAAAGCTCTGGTCTGTTCTTCCACCCCACGAGTAAATCGCCATTCTGCCATAAGACTGCAATGCAGAGATATGATTCAAGTAAATGCATAAAGAACTCAGCTTAATTGATGTAAACCACAAACTAAAAACAGCTTGTGAATTCTGACTATACCAAATGCAATAAGTGAATCGCAATATCTGGAAGAGAACAGAAAAGTCAAGAACAATAATAAATAAAAAGGCCAGATTAGACAGACAGTCAGGTCCATCATTACATTCTATACATTTTCTGTTCATATTCACATGGGAAATTACTCCTGAGTATTTTGTTTGCGACTGAACCCAGTTTCACATGTGTGTCAAAATACTCCATGGTTATATTGTGGTTAACCAACCATTGCATGTCGATGATCTGGACTGCTAATTAGGAGACAAGATTTCAAATCTCATATGGCAGCTGGGAAATTTAAATTTGGGCAATTAACTTACAACTGAAATTAAAAAGATATTATCTGTAATGGTGACCAGGGAGCAACTGGACAGGAGTAATCCTTGGAGAAGGAAATTGCCATCCTTTCTACATTTGGCCTCTGTGTCACTCCAGACACACATGTCCTATGAAATAGACTAGCAAGTCATTAAGTTCAGGTGCAGTAAGGAATAAGCAATAGAATAATACTGGTTTAATCAGTAATGCCCAAATCCTATAAATAAACAAGTTTGAAAATAAGTTGTCCATGGGGTTGTTGAGTTCTTAATGAATCCTAATTTCCAAATATTTTATATTGACCCATACTGATGACAATGATTAAACTTTAAGCAGTATAAACATGGTCAGATTACAATTACTAAGCAAGTTGTGATTCACAGAACAAATGAGTGAAATATATAACCCATTATAAATAGTTTGCATAGAAATGGTGTTGGGAGAGTCTGACCTATTGGTTTATGCTTCTAGGTTCTCAAAGGGGTTACTCCTAACCTCTCATCTTGAGGTCTTCTATTCACTCTTGCTTTTGGGACCCCCTCCTTAAACTTCTACTATAATACATAGTCTCAAAATGCTACCTGACCTGCTGAATAGTTCCATTTCAGATTTTCAGCATCTGCAGTATTTTGCTTTTGGAAGCCTAAAATCCGATAAATTAAGTTTACATTCATCTTTGCATTGTTCACCCCAGGTGCCAGTGAAAATTCTTAGAGATACTGGGGCTAGTCAATCTCTCTTGCTGGACAGTGTTTTAAATTTTGGTGAAGAAAGTGACACTGGTGAAGTAAATCTAGTACGAGGCGTTACAGGTGAGACCATGTCTGTACCTTTTCACAGGGTGATTTTAAAGTCAAAGTTCGTAGAAGGACCAGTCGAAATAGAAGATAAAGGACAGTGTAGCATGATAATTATTAACATTACTAACTCTATGCGCGGTTAAAATTTTCTTGGGAAAAATTTTTTTTTTAGGTGGGAGGTGTTATGGACTCAGTGAAAGTCTCTTTAAGATAGAGAGTGTGTGTGTATGTGTGTGTGGGGCGTGCTTACGTCAATAGAAGATAAAGGACGTAATGACGTTGTGGAAGAAGAAGAAGAAAGAGAGAGAGAGAAGGGAGAGAGACACCAGCCTGCTTGTTTTCTCTATCGATGGATGAGAAACAATAACTGTGTTTGCCACTGAAATCCATGTATGGAAGTTGGAAGTAATCCGGTGGAGTTCACTTTGTTGCTGACCTGTAGAAGGAAACAGGTATTTGTATGTGGACGACCACGGTTCGGATGCTTTTCGGGGTGAGGAAGTCACTACCGAGTAAACACTGAAGTGTCGTTTGGGTTCCATTGTGGAACATTTGGAGTTCGTATGTACTCTCTCTATGTTTTTCTACATCTACATCTTATCTTCAGACAACGGTGGTTGTTGAAGAAGCCCTTGCTTAGGTTTCACCTTATGGCTTGCGGAACTGAACTTTAAGAACCATTCAGGAACTGGGAGTTTTGGACTTTGTCACACACACACACACGACGAGTTTAGTTTTGGGGTTAACGTTCGAGGTTTAACATTTTTGAATTCTAACATACTAACATTTTTACTTTTATTTTACATATTATCAATAGTAGTGATTAATAAAATAGTTTTTAACACTGAATCATGCTCAGTGTGTTTCTTTTGTTGCTGGTTCGTGACAAAATGTACACAAGGCAACCCCAGCTTGTTTAAGCTTGGATCTTGCAGCTCTTCCCATTACATCATTTGTTTTTCATAACTGATGGATTGCTGAGAGATAGAGATGTCGTAGCACAAAGAAACATGTCTTTGCACTGAAAAGATATGCTATTCTTGATGGTTAATGCCCTTCCTCAAGCTTATTGGATGAAGCTTATTGAACCTTTACTTCTATGTTTAGCTTCCCGCTACTACTTACCCTATTGATTTGCATTCTCCTGTATTTTTGCTGATAATATCTCAATTCACATCCCTATTTTCATATCTCTACATGGCCTCGCACCATTTCTCTGTAAATGCCTCCAACCATTCAATGTTTTGGGATATCTGACCAACTCCAGTTCTGATCTCTTAATTATACCAAAATTTAATCAACCAACCATTTGTGACCATGCATTCAACTGCTAAGCTCTTAGTTTGGAATTCCCCTCCTAAACCTTTCTATCTATTCACATTTCCTTACAATCGTTTTTTAAACCTACCTCACTAACCAATGTTTCTATCATCTACCTACTATCTTTTTATGTGGCTTGATATCAATCATTGTTTGATAACACTTCTATGAATTACCTTTTGATATATTAAAGATACTACATAAACTTATTGTCATTGTAGAGACCAAGAATAGGAAGATGTACAATTGAAACATCAGAGCTGTAACTTGTGGAAGTATAAAATTACAATGTGATAAATATGCAGGCAGTTTCACACTAATCATTATATTTACAATGGGTAAAGCTGACAAAAGCTGCACACAGACTAATGATTTGAACACATTATGACTGATGTATTTTGGATTAAATAAAACATTCTTACCCAATGTACTCTTCTTTATTTTCCTCTGTCACTAAGATATTTGATCCTCCTGGCTTCAGTTCATGGGAGGTAACTTTTCCTAAAATTTCCATGTCAACAGCAAAATACATTTCAAGGCCACATTCTTCTATATTGTTATCCCTACAAGAAATGATTTGTTGGTATTATAAAACATTGGTGCACTTATTTGTCAATTAAGTATTATTTGCTATTATAATTTCAACCCAGTGTGATTCTATTGTTGGTCTTCCTCCAACTGAATCATACAGATCAGGATATGTCAACTGATTTCAATGACAAAAGTGCTATAACTGGATTCAAACAAATAATTAAGCAGGCTTGTAAGAAAAGTAACAAGTGCAGCCAAAATTAGTTTGCATGGTTTGAAGAGAAGAAAACTCATGGAAACAATGTGAAAGAGAAACAAATATTTCTATAAAAATGTGATACACTAAAAATCCTTTTGTTTTTTTTGGTGCATGTTACATTTGAAACCAGTATTTTTCACTCTTGTTATTAGAATGCAATGTTTATCACTACAATATTTCAACTGTAAAAAAAATTGTTAGATTTCACTAGAGACCATTGTTAGTTCCCATATGTATTTTAAAATGTCTTCCTCCCAGCAGATTTACAAGGAGAGAGAATTTTGATTTTGTAGACTAAAGGATAATTCTAAATAAGGCTCCTGAGAGGAAATTCAGAATTGTGGGCAATAACTAAATTCCCTCTGACATGTATACCGACTTGGATAATGTTTCAATCAATAATGTTTCATCAACCAGTTAGTTCTGATGAAAGGTAACTGACTCAAAACATTAACTTTTCCTCTCTACAGATGTTGCTTGAACTGGCCGTTTCCAACATTTTGTGTTTTTGTTATGTTCAAGCATCCACATTATTTTGTATAGTTTCATTAAAGCTCAATACCTAATCAAAAATCAATTTAAAAATGAAGCAAACCAAGAAAGTCAAAAATTAAGTTATAAATACTGATTGCACAGCATTTAATGACATATAGAGGCAACCAGAGCTACAAAATGTGAAATCCTTTTTAACTTTGATATGTAGAGCACAGAAAATGGGTAAAACAAAATGTTCAAAATCATTTTACTTGAGGTCATTAGTACTGAAAGGGATTAAAGATATTCATCTTATTATTCTGAGGAAATTTCAAATCCTGTACCGAAATTTCTTACAACATGACCAGGAATGAGGTTTCCACCACAGCGCTACCAGGAAGCAGAGCGTAAATTTAGACTGAAATAGTGCTAGTTAGGTTATAATTCAAGTATTCATTAAAATGCATTTGCAAATTCATAAACTTAAAAATCTTCATTCAACCAACATAAAAAGCTTAATAGAGCATAATTAGTTATTTCTGTTTTCCATTAACAAATATTCATTGATGATTATTCCAAGGATGGAAATGTCAAATACTGGAGGGCATAGCTTTAAGGTGACAAGGGGGAAATTGAAAGATGATTTACGAACCAAGTATTTATTTTAAAACACAGAGTGGCAGGTGCCTGGAACGCACTGCCAGGGGAAGTGGTGGAAGCAGATATAATAACAATATTTAAGAGGCATTGAGACAGACACATGAACAGACAGGGAATGGAGGGATACAGACCCTGTGCAGCAGTTTAAATTTGCATCGTGGTTGGCACAGACATCATGGACTGAAGGGTCTGTTCCTGTGCTGTCCTATGTTCTAACAATATAACACCGAGAACTTGTGCAGTTTTATTATTACAGCTAGAAACAGATTTATCACAAAAATAAACAATTTTAATTATGCTGTCTAATCATTTATCTATGAGTAACCTCATTATAAAACACTGGAAATCACTTCAAAAAATATCTACACTGAATCATTTACTAATTTCATCAGTGCACATTAGACAGTTCAAAATTAATTACATTTTAATATGTAAAAACTTTTAAAACATGCCAATTTGTACTCACCATTAGCAGCATGTCAACATCCTGACCATATTAATTTAGGCATTTGTGGCAAGATGAGTTTTAGACATAACTTTAGATCATGGTTAAGGATCACAGAAATTTTGAATCATGCCTGAGAAGCATGTTTTAAGTCAGTTTAGCCTATATGAAACCAGTGTAAGCCAGCCAATAATTCTAGGCTGTTTTTTTAATTTAATAGCTTTTTCCTCAAAAATATTTATAATTCTGGTTAAACTACTATGTTTAGGCTAGGATATTGCAGATTCTCATTCATGCTCTCCTGGTGGCCACCTCCCAAACTTTGCCAATGATGAGAGGCAAAGTCAGAAGCCCAGTCTCTTGCTGCATTCAAAGCTGCAGATGAAAAGAAAACAGGCCACTTTTGCAAAGTACTTTGGCAGAAGTCTGGAAAATATCACTTGATCAGAATTTCATCAGCAGATTTAGGTTTCCATTTTAATTGCTTAAAATTCCCAATCTGTTATACTCCACCTAAAATCAACCTTGTGAGTTAAAGCTGAGCAGGAGATGATCTACATCTACCCCTTTATGAAGGAAAAATTCAATAATCTTACGATGAAATGCATACCTAATCCAGATAAGGGAATTGTAGAACTCGGGGTCAATAGATTCCAGATCCTTAATTGTGAGCTTCTTGTTCAACATACGTTTATAGAATGGTAGCGAGAATCCAGTGTCAATAAATTTTCCATGGAAAAGAGCCTAGAATAAACACAATTCTGCTTTAAGTTGCTTTATAAAGAACATGCATATTGATATATTAATCTGGAGACAAATTTATAAACCTAATCTATCGGTGCAAAATAGTATTAATTAAATGAATCTATGGGGTTGATTAATTTTTCACTCTTTTTTGGAATATTGGGGTAATATTTATTAACGTTCTCTTTGCAAAGCCTTTTCCCACTTTCTCTGTAGGGAGGGGTGAAAACTACTACTCCAATCCCCTTGGGCCTCCTTCATGATGATTACAGTCTCCCTCTTTGCACTCCCACCATCATCTCTGATTGATGCTTTCCACCTCCAGCTAAAATATCCTCTCCACCAGCCATGATATCCTGATTTTCTCCAGCATGTCTTGCATCAGATATCCTCACTCCCCCACCACCTCTACAGCTGGTAATTGTAATGGCTTACCTACCTGCCACCTCCCCTTTTGTTGGACACTTTCCTAAAGAACCTCCACTATGAACTCCGACTGTAAAGTGGACCTGTGTTTCCTTGTTTGCTTTCTTGCAGATTCTAAAAAGGCTTTTATCCTGTTCAGATATTGCACATTCATCTGAGCATGCTCCAAAGCATACTGACAATACTGTACTAATTCCTGCAAGCATTACCGCTAAACCAAAATGACAATGGAACTTTACCAGAGCTTTTCCTCATAAGGAACCCATCCTGGATTTGGCTGAGTAAGTCCTGCCACCTGTACTTTAGCTGGTTCAGATTTTCAAGACTAAACTTTCTGACCAAGGCCATTCTGCACCCACTCAATATGATTCAGTATGCCATCAGGGCCTCATGCAACATGATTCATTTTGAAGAGTGAGCCTGAAAAAAAAAATCACTGCCCACAAATCTGATGAAAAAGCCTTTAACAAATGCCAAAGCCATGCCTCCAGCTTTATCTAATCTGTCAAGTTTCTGGAATACATTTGAAATGTCCCTGGCATTTAGAAGCATTCAATAACTATTGGAAATGAAAAAGACATTTTAACTAATTAAAATCTAAAACACAATTTAACAAAAAAGCAAACACAAAAATTAAACAATTCTTATTTTACATCTCATCTTCTTTGCCACATTGAAATGAAGGGGTTCGATCAGCACAGATTTGTGAATGGATTCTCTAGCATACATACAAGAGAATCACAGCAGGTTTGTGCTCCTATCATTGGAAGATCACACTTAGATTCATTGGCTGAAATCTATCAGCAAGTTTGGGATTTCAGTATGAGGATGTGTTTGTGCCATTATTCTAAAACTGCTGGATTTACATGGGTAACGTCACTCCCCTGGTGCCACACTACATCACTTCTCAACTCCAACTTCTTTACAGAACTAGGCATTAAAGAACATTCCCAAACCTCAGGAATTCTGATTGTAGCCTCCACAACTGTGTTTTCAGTGGAGACATGACTGTCAGTCCAAATATGCTTGTCAGTGCTGAGGAAAACACCAGAGAAATCCGTGCAACTGCTGAGATACTGATTTAGTGCTCAGCTGTGTAGCCAGGTGTGAGGCGAAAGAAACACAACTGGTAGAATTAGGAAAGTATTGCAAAGAATTTTTTTTCTCATTTATGACTTCCATGATCTGGCGATTTCCCCAAATTAGTTCACAGCCAGTGAAGTATTCCCACAGTGAAGTATAGTCATCCTTATAATTTAAAGAAATGGAAATGGCAAGACTCACTGACAGCAAAGAATTAAGTGTCACAGTGATCCCTTTTAGCAATGCTACCTGAGGGACAAATGCTGGGCAGAACACTGAGAATTTCCCTCAAAATAAAATCCCATGGCATTATTTATCTATCTGACAGCAAGACAAGACACTAAACTTAATTTGTCACATGCAGGATGACATTTCCAATAAAGCCCTCAAATTTCCCACAGATTCACTTGGTCCATCTCCAACACCTCTCTCCCCTTTGTTGATCTCTCTGTCGCCATCTCAGGGGAGAGATTATCCACTAACATCTTCTAAAAACCCACTGACTCCCACAGTTACCTGGATTACACCCCTTCCCACCCTGCCACTTGCAAGGATCCAATTCCTTCTCTCAGTTACTCCTTCTCCACTGCATCTATTCTCATTATGAGGCTTTCCACTCCAGGACATCCAAAATGTCCTCTTTTTTCAGAAAATGGGGGTTTTCCCCACTGCCAGCAATGCAGCTCTCACCCCCATCTCTTCTATTTCCTGCACGGCTGCCCTCATCTCATCCAACACCCCCCCCCCCCCCCCCCCCACCAGACATCATAGGGATAGAGTTCCCCTTGTCCTCACCTATGACCCCACAAGCCTCCACATCCAACATATTATTCTCCACAACTTTTGCCATCTCCAATGGGATCCCACCACCAGGTACATCTTCCCCTCTCAGCTTTCCGCAGGGATCGCTCTGTCCGTGACTCCTTTGACCACTCGCGCCTCCCCACTGATCCCCCTCCAGGAACTTATCCCTGCAACCGCACTAGGAGTAACACCTGCCCCTACACCTCCTTCCTCACCACCATTCAGGGCCCTAGATAGTCCTTCCAGGTGAGGCAGTCCTTCATGTGAATCCATCGGTGTCATTTATTGCATCCAGTGCGGCCTCCTCTACATCGGTGAGTCCTGATACAGACTGGGGGAATCACTTTGTTGAGCACCTTCGCTCCATCCACCATAGCAGTCAGGATCTCCTGGTGGCCAGCCATGTTAATTCCATTTCCCATTCCCACACTGACATGTCTGTCCACGGCCACCTCTACTGCTAAGTTGAGGCCAGATGCAGATTAGAGGAACAGCACCACATATTCCACATTAGTAGTCTCCAACCTGATGGCATGAACATCGATTTCTCTAACTTCCGGTAACCACTTGCCCGTGCCCCTTTTTTCCCCCCTTATCCCACCGGTCCCATCACCCCTTCTCTTTCCCCTTCCCTGCCCTCTCAATCTGCCATCACCCACACATTCCCTCTCCGGTTCCCCTCCTCACCTCCTTCCCTTTATTCTGTGGTCTACTGTCCTCTCCTATCAGATTCCATCTTCTTCAGCCCTTTGTCACTTCCACCTATCACCTCCCAGCTTCTTACATCATTCCCACTCTCCTCTTATCTCACCTGCCTATCATCCCCCCTCACCTGGATCCACCCATCACCCACCAGTTCTTGCTCTACCCTTCCGCCCACCCATTTATACTGGGTATCTCCCCTTTTCTTTGCAGTCCTGATGAAGCGTCTCGACCCAAAACGTCAACTGTCCATTTCCCTCCATAGATGATGCCTGACTGAGTTTCTCCAGCATTTTGCGTGTTGCTCCAGATTTCCAGTATCTGCAGTCTCTTGTGTCTCCAATAAAGCACAACTGCTTCACAGTCATTAATTTACATTATATGCTCAAGTCCCTGAAATGAGGTTCCAGAGTAAATTTGCATCTCATGGAGTCTAAAGTAGAAAGTCAAGCAATAATCCACTGTGACACAAGCTCATCATGGTGTTTATGGAATCTTTGCAAACAAATAAACCTGGGTTGATCCAATTCCCTTTGCAAAAACCATTAAGTAATTTTAGATAATTAAAGACAGCTGAAAGAGAAATCGTTCAGTATATAGGATAAAGTTCAATTTATTCGCTTATTATTAAAGTGATGTTTGTGAGGACTGAATAGAAATAAAACAATTTTAAAGTTTGGCCTATTGACAACACTTGTCCAGAGAAGCTGCTTTACTTTTATTCTTTTCTAGGCATTGCTGATAAGGCAAGCATTAATTGTCAATAACCTAATTGTCCTTGAGAAGAGGGCATTGAGCTACTTTCTTGAACTTCTGGAGTACTTCTGGTGAAGGTACTCCAATTATACTGTTGGTGAGCAGGTTCCAAGACAAAGTAATGGTAATATGTTTCTATGTCAGGATGGTGTGTAACTTGCTATTTCTATACACCCGAAATCCTTGTCCTTGTGTAGTACAGGTCAGCGGTTAGAGAGTTGCTGTGGAGTATCCTCGGCAATGCATTTTGTACACAGTACTCACTGTATCTATTGTTCTTTGTTGGTGGAAGTACCACCTATCAACAGGCTGCTTTGTGCTGAGTATCAAGCTTCTTGAATGCCGTTGGAGCTGCACTCATTCAGGCAAGTGGAGAGTGTTACATTACACTCTTGACTTTTCATTGTTTTATACATTTCTCATATCTTGTTAAGACATAGAATCTTTGGGCCAAATGGCCTCCTATGTCAGCTGTCAGGGCATTTCCATCAATCCTCCATTTATTTCCCTGTAACCCATTCTCTCTCACACGCCCATTAACACCTCTGAGGTTCTTCCACCAGCTGCCTACACTAGGGGTTATTTACAGTAGCCAATTAACCTTGCAACCAGTTTGGGAAGAAACAGGAGCACCTGGAGGAAATCCATAGTCATAGGGATAACGTGCAAACTCCACACAGACAGTATTAGAGGTCAGGATCAAACCTGGGTCCCTGGAGCTGTGAGGCAGGAGTGTGACCTGCTGTGCCACTGCACCAGCTTGTGTTTGTAGATGTACCACAGGGTTATTAGCTAACCCAGTTTCATTGCACAATACTAGATCTAAAATAGCCTGTTCCCCACTTGGTTCCTTGGTCTGTTGATCTAGGAATCTATCTTAACTGCATTCTATAAACTCAGACCCTTGTTATTTTTGGTTTCACCCAAATAGATTATACATCTTGATTTTCTGAGCCAAGATCCTCTTCTATGCTGCATTTGATCTAACCATTATCGTCATAGTTAGCCTCCTGCTTTATCATTTTGACTACCTCTTCTAAAAATCAAGGATTCTGAAATATTTCATTGTCAGCACTTGATCAGTCTGAAACCATGTCTGCAGAACAGTTATTTTAGCAAATCCATTTGTCATTAATTCATGTTTTACTAATGCTTCACACTAAGTTTCCCCTTTTCCTATCTTCAATCCTGAAGAAGGGTCCTGACCCGAAACGTTGACCGCCTGCTTTTCTCCATGGATGCTGCTGAGTTCCTCCAGCATCATCGTGTTTTTCATCTAGATTCCAGCATCTGTAGTCCTTTGTTTCTCATGATAAGAGTACTCTCTCAGAAGATATCTTGGATATAGCCTCTTGTCTTTACAACCTTCCTCCTCTTGATCACACAGGAGGAGGAAGGCTCACAGCGAGCATGCACTGCTTCTAGTTTCACCTCTAAAATGCTTTCAGATGTCCCAACATGCTGCAGCTACAAACTTCACTTTGGCTGAGCCCAATCAGCTCTATTGCAATCAACTCCCCAGCAAATTTGGAAGAAATTAATGATCTCTCTATAAGGCAGACGGCAGGGCCTGTCCTTGCTGTTCAGAGCTGAATAATGTTCAAGGCCCACTCTACGTGCTGCAGGGGAACTTGCACATGGATTATCATCCCTGTGTATCTCAAGGTAGTGCTCCTAATGCACATGTAAAAGTACAACCAATTTTGCAGTGCAATTCAATCCCACAGCACTTCAAACCACATATGTTAAAGGACTGAATTTCTGTGCCAGTGAATTTAATCAATTTAGATGATATTTAGGTAATTGCTTGTTCTAGTTGAAGATACAGGTACATTAAATTACATTAAATTAAATGTTTCCTGTAACTTACCACTGATTCCCTTTTCAGTAAGTAATTACAAAAAACTAGTCACCCTGTCAACCTCTTCAATAACATGCTTTGGGATCATCAACTGGGAAAAGTACTGAAGTGAATGTTTCTGCATCCTGAGCTTTAAAGCATTGTATTTCATTACCCCAAAGCTGCTGGTTCCACTAGCATCTATCTCACTATTAGATCCCTGATATCACACAATTTATCCAGTAGAGGGCATGCAAAACCATTGTTTATGGATCAGCCTTTAGCTATCCTGAAAACACAATTTGCCTCTGCTCAATCTCTAATATTCATTCAATCTATAATTGCAAGCTCTGCATAGACAGAAGAACACGAGTCCTTAGCAGTGGCCTGGTATTTAATCTATCAATCTAAAATAGGCTATGATATTTTCTCTTTGCATGGTATTACACAGAGAAGTAGTTTTCTATTCAGATTTTAGATTTTAATACCAAATGGTACAGTGTAAATTATATTTCAAAGAATCTCTCATTTTAGATTTATTCCAGTCTCAAAAGGATGGCTCCCAGGAACATCGACTTAGTACATGACAATTAACTCTTTTGTTCTTTACAACTTAACAATTCAACTGATTGAAGAATTTTGTACTCACCATTGCAATAAATCTTCCAATAAAACAAAAATAGGACAGGTGATCTGGATTAATCGTGGATGCTGGATTTATTTGCAAACAATAGTTACTCTTTCCAGCATATTCAAAAAGACAGTACATTGGATTTAACACTTCATGTGACAGTAGAAAGAACCATTCCCTGCATAAAGAAAATTAAACATTACTTTTAATCATTGCCATTCACAGCTTGATTATTTAAAAATATATTTTGCCAATATTCCACTCCTTATTGCTCAAATAGATACTCCACTCTACAAGATGGATGAAAGCTTGAAAAATTCTCAAATTACAAGATTCTTAACAACCTATTTCCTATTCAAACACGCTTGATTTATCTATTGCATTTAAAATGCAGTACAAATACCTTTTGGTAAAAATCATTAAATAAAATGTAAATGATCTACACTTGCCATATGATATAGAAAAGGTTTATCTATATAGTTCTCAGAATGATTTGATATTGAAGTTCTTTTCAGTAGACTGGAGGACCAACAATATTAAACCACCTCTCAAAAGGTGGAGAGAAATATTCCTGGTAGCTACAAGAATATTGTTCCGATGTTAGTAGTGGGAAAGCCAAAAAAGTTCATTGAAATTAGCCATAATTAATTCTCACATTGAGAAACATCTTTTTTTAAAAAAGGGACAGTCAACACATATATTAAAAGATAAATAATCTATTCAACCTGATTAAATGACAAAGAAAATTGATGTTGATGTTGTACGTATGGACCTTCAGAAGGAATCTGAAGAAGTACACTGTACTTTGTTTAGCATTACCTTGCAGAATTCTGATTCGTTAAAGTGTTCCTGGTCCTTCAGTCCATTCCCTCAGATACACACACTGCCACTGCCTCTCCCCCCATACTTTTAAAAAAGACGTTGACTTGGGGGCTGCACTTTGCTATGCCAGAACCAAGTGTGAACTACTGCCCTCTTTGTTGCTATGCTGAGAACCTGCTTGTCCTTTCTGCTGTTGAGTGGGAAGCTGGGTGCCAGGAAGTTGGTGTGAATCCCTACCTCCCACTGCCACTTCTGAAGCAATTCATTGGCTTGGCTTGGGG